>NC_056727.1:239117784-239155284 GCF_019279795.1 Protopterus annectens
CCAGTGCGACTGCCAGTGCTTATAAAGTGACGCCAGGGTACACCTACCTGTACCCCAGTCCGGGAGACTATACCTCTCAACTATCCAGAGTTTTGCAGAATGTCCAGAGTTTTGGCTCATAGTTTTGGTCTATTCCTCATAAAATGTGTGGTTTTCTGGCAAATCACTGGGATGAACTTAGGACTGAAGTCTCTAAATAGTGACATGCATTTAAGTGTCTGACTTCAAATCCTTCAGAAAATTATCTGTTGAAACAAACCCTATTTTAGCAACTGTTTACATTTATGAGAGCAGTATTTAACATATGCCCTAATTTGTGAGCCTTTGTCCCCCGATTTTGTCAGACTTTAAACAGATTTCTTGCACTAAGAGGTTGAGGGGTATGTTACAGACATTAACATCTGTCCCCATTTCTGCAGTACTGCACATCATTCAATATGTCCACAGCATTCCCTAGCTGTCTGCTGTACTTAATATGTGACTGAGGTTCATAATGTTACACCACACACAGACTAACAGTCTATGAAATCACTAACATAATAATAACTCACATGCCAAAGATGTGCCTACTTCCAGATTAGAAATATCAACACCATCAGCCATTCTAACTTCCCTAGTACACTGAGCTGCACAAGCTACCAGACAGAGTGAAGTCATTCATCACACAATCAACAGCATAAATATGTATGTTGTTATTCCTGTGTTTTGTGTGACATACAATGTGTGATCAAGTTCTGTGTTATAGCCCTGAGATTGCCTGGTCTGCTGATATACCATTGTTGCCTTACTGTTAAAGCACTTGTATGGGAACACTACTGTGTTGGGGGTGTGGGAAACAACAGCACATGGTCTTCTGGGAAAGGCAGTAGTCTTAATATCATGTGACCCCACCATTTAACATCTCCTTTGACTGATGTAGTGCATATTCCAACCATGGGACCTATACTATTGGACTGGGTACATGTAGTCCCATGTGGATGTTACTTCTGTCCACATAGACCACTATATTTCCTTGCATAAATGCAGCAGATCCATACATATGATACCATATTATAGTAATCCTTACAAGTAGTGTGAAGGTTAGAGATTTGCCTTGTGAATGCTGCAGTTGACAGGACTGTAGTTCTGGGCTGACTCTGTGTGATGCAAGCAGTACACAGGCAATACATGGATAGGTACAGGTTGTGTAGGTTGTCTGTCATCAACAATTTTACAATATATATGTGACTAAGAGTAAGGTGTCAGTCCCTAGGGCCCTAGTTTGCCAGTAAATGTGCTGTGCCTTGTCTCTTAGCCAAAGCCAGGGTGTACTAGGCATGCCTACATCTGTCTATAGGGACATCATCAGGGGGTTCCTCCTCTGAGTCCTCCTGTGACTGTGACTGTGGTTACTTAGGCTCTGGTGGGGGGTGTATCCTTTCTTTTTGCTGATCCTGCTTCAGCTATTTCTGCAGGACCATATTGTGTAGCATGGCACATACTGTGAACATGTGGGCACGTGGCTGGAGAGTACTCCAGGGCTCCACCAGATATATCAGGGTACTGAAACCATGACTTCGGAAGTTGAAACACATGCTCTATGATGTTCCTTGTCTGTGTGTGTATCTCATTATGGCATTCTTCAGTGGGTGTGCGTGTGTGCATTTCTGACGGGTGTCATCATCCACGGTTCCAGTGGTTAGCCAGCATTCTTAGTAAATGGCCATGTGGGAGATTCCCCTAGTAAACATCTGGTACAGCTGTGATACATGCCAGATATAGGAGACATGATAACTGCTAGGGCTGCCAGTACACACATTTATGATAATGCCCTGGGCTTTGCACATGAGCTGGCAGTTGATGGAGTGGTACCCCTTGCGGTTGACATAGATTCTACTCTCCTCACCAGGTGGTGACTTGATGTGTACAAAAGTACAATCTATGGGACCCAGTACTTCAGGGTAGTGTGCTACATGGTAGAAGTGTTACATATTTCTGGCCCTCGCCTCAGGGGTGAGAGGAAAATAAATGTGCTCACTGGCATGTTGTACCATGGTATCCAGGAACTGGTGGAGTACCATGGAAGCAGATGCCTATTAGACCCCCATCATGTCCACAGCTGGTCTTTTGGAAAGTACCTGTAGCTAGTATCTTAAGGGCCACACATACCTTTGTTTCCACTGGGATGGGCTCCATCTGTTAGCTCTGGGTCTGAGCTGAGGGCGGCAGAGCTCAGTGAGTTCTTGTAGTATGCCCCTGTCCACCCATAGCACTCTACAATCTCCAGCTCATGTCTCTCTGTCTAGGCCTATTGTCAGCAGCAGCAGCAGCACTGACTTTGACATCTAACACATATAGATGTAGGAGACTTGCAGCAACCACTAGCATTCTCTCAGTTTAAATTCCCAAGTCTGTACTCCAGTGGTGCAGAGTATGGGTGAAAATCAGATTGTAGATTTGGCTACCTATGATGCATTCCACCAGGTTAGTATATCATTAACATCATTTAATGACCCTAGTTTAAATTAAACAGAGGTCAAAACTAATTAATATGTCATTGGATTTTAGATACAATCAGCACTATGGTGCGCTGTGGAAATATGTGCCCCATGGGTAAACAAAGCTTAGCCAGTGAACATACCCTCACAGACTTCCACACTCAGCATGGTGGCATGGTGAGCAAACACACTGAAACTCGCTCCCCTTAGCTTAACAAAGCACACACACCCCTCCATAGATATGCTCAGCACTGCAGCGTGCCACAAAAATAGGCTGAAATAAGCTTAGAAATCATTGGACACACCCTCCTCTGAAGTCAGCTACCTCCTCTGCAAAGAACAACATGGTTCTCTGTTTACATGAACGGGATATGCTGACACGATTACCCCTTTGTGCTATTTAGTAACTCCACCTCATTTGCATAGGGATCTGTGCTCACAGTCTGTAAACTACATGCTTCAAAGCCCTACCATGTTAGCAACAGCACCCGTGCACCATTGTAGATACTCCACTCAGGGTCCTGTAATGCATTTCTGTCGCATAATATTAATTTTGTTTTTTCCAATTTTTTTTTTTTTAATAAATCATGTTTGCTCACTGAGGTGCATCATGCAAACATGCTCAGATTATAAAAAAAATACATTTAATTTAACTTATCTCGTTTAATTTCTCAGACAGACAGAAGATATTTTTGCTCATATCTGCATGTGAGGTCCACTTCTAAATCTCAAGATCCCACAATCTCGACTGCCAAAATCCCGAGTCCAATGTCAAGATCGTGGAATCTCTAAATCGTAAAAAAAAAGAAAATAAAAAAGGATGACAGCATTTAAAAATATGTCTTTGCAAGGGGGCAAGCCCTCCTGCACCCACCACACCCTCTGCAACCTAAATATACTAATTCCGAGATCACTGTACAGTGAAGAGAATGGTAATGTAGATCGCTATACAGTGTGGAATGGGAACATTACCGTTCTCTTCACTGAAGTGCGATCTTGGAGTTAGTATATTTAATTTGAAGGCGGTGTGGGGTGCAGGGGGGCTTGCCCCCCTGCAAAAACATGTTTTTAAATGCTGTCATCCATTTTTTTTTTCATGATTTTGAGATTCCACAATCTCGACATTCTGGACTCGGTATTCTGACAGTCGAGATTGTGGGATCTTGAGATTTCGTAGTGGACCCCTGTATATGGTATGCCATTTATGTCCATCTATCTACATTTTTACAACCCCTTTTGTCTGTCTGTATTCCTGTACATGGAATTTTTCTGTATGTACTATAGACACTGAGACGGGGTCTGAAGAGCTGCCTATCTGCTTGTTTGATCACTCTTACTGCCTCATTTGCATGAGATTCACCTGCTTATGAGATGATTTGTGTGCCACGGATGTTTCCGTGTTGGAGCACTAGTGCGCGCCACTCAGCAGTGCTTAGTGAATCTTTTGTGTTGTACGGATACATTCAGCTCCATAAACACTGACTCTGCTGATGATATCTTGGAAAGCTGCTTCACTCCTCAGATATATTGTGAAATTAATAATTGTAGGCATTACATGAATTAGTATGTTCTTATAAGAGCAGAAAACAGTTAATCTCTTATGAGGTCATAATCCATTCCTGCTGCCACACATTAGAATGTCTAAAAGAAAAATAACTGTAATTAAAACACTTCCAATAGTCCAACACCTGACTCCACTCTCACACAAATATAATTTTTATTGAATTTGTGGACAGTGTAAACATTTTATCACAGAAAAGAATGCATGATACATCACATTCATCACTCATGGTTCAGTGCCGTCAGTGCAGTCAGTTATTCGGTCAGTCCACACCAAATAAAATAAGACTCCTGTCCATTTCTTATTAGGATGCATGAAATTATTTAAATTTTGCACTGCAGTAACACTTGCACCTCTGAGAAGGAATATATTCTACAGTTCCAAATATATTTTTCAATTTATAGCATTCAGCCTTGGGAAACAAACTGATGCTGTCTGAGGAAGGGTGTAGTAAGGCCTACAAAGATGGGCTGGTGGATATGTAGGTCTATAGTAACATCCGAGGGGTCAGTTTTGTTCATAAGCAAAAAAAAAAAAAAATGAACAAAATTGAAAATTCTATGGTCTCATTCATTAAAGACTCCTTAATTTTTTTAAAGAAACATGGGATTGAATTATGCAAGTTGTGTGGTTAGAGACATTTGGATGACAATTGCAGACATAACTTTTTTTAATATTGTGATTCCCTAAGATACTAGTATTGACATGGTCAGCGATTTACTGACCTTGCTCACTGTGTATAATAATACAGACATTCTGCTTTCTTCATCCATACACCTTCTACCCCTTTTCCCATTTTTGCACATAGGGTTGTAGTGTCACATCAACAGTGACAATCATCTCAAGCCAAGGTTTACACTGCTGGGTGGCTAGCGCTGCCAGGGTAGTTCATCTGTACCACTCACTCACACCTACAGCCAATTTGGAGTGTCCAATCCACTCGCACCTATAGCTAATTCCACTTACTACAGGTCTTTTGAGTGTGGGAGGAAACTGGAGCACACAGAGGAAACTCACATTTTTTTTATGGAGAATATTTACAGCACAAAGATGTGGCTATTGGTTTGTAGTAGCTCCCACTTTTGCAAGGTTAGTGTAGAAGAAGTTGGAAAGAATAGTTTTATTTCCACTATAGTTTTTTAAGCCAGTAATTTTATATGTGTGCTTTGTCTTTATAGATGATTTACTCTTGATTTTCAGTGGTGATGAACAAGACATGAAATCTGGAAATGACTTGAATAAATGCGCTGTTTTTTCATTCTTACATTAGACTGAAGTTTTTCTATTATACATTTGCTAGGTGCAGACATTAACTACAATGCTTTTATTAATGATTTCAGTTGAAACATATTTAGAAAAGCAACCATTTTAGCAATTGTATACATATTAGTAGTGGGCATTAATTTAATCAGAAAAATCTGTTATGAATCAGGTATTAAGACTATCGTAGGCCTAGGATACAATACATTGACCTTGAAAATGCTTTCAGTGTTCTGAAATATTTATTCGTGGAGAGGGGGGATATGATGCAGAAACAATGATTTTTCTAAGGCAGTGAGAAATAGCAGGGATGGTGAATATCATTTCATTTTGACTACATTGTTTATCAACAATGATATTAAGATGCTGATGGGCTATAAGGAAGTGATTTTAACTGACAACTTTATCTTTTGTTTTGAGGGGGAGATATTTAAACAAAACAAAGGAGTTGTGATGAAACCAACATGCACACTCATATATATTAATCTATTCATATACTCCTGGAAGAAAAGATATGTGTTTGACTCAGACTATTCAAGATTTTGGTCCAAATGTTTTAGATTTTTGGATGATATACTTATATGGACAGGTCCATCTGCATTTTGAAGGACTTTAATCATTATTTAAATAATACCATTGGTTTCTTGAAATTCACATATCCCTTTAAATACAATAGTATTAATTATTTAGACATCAGTATTTCCATGGTAGATGGAAATTTTGTATTCAACATACACAGGAAATCTACCTTCAGTAATAGTTACTTTCATTTTGACAGTTGTCATCCTTTTAAATGAAAAAAAGGTTTAGTCAAGAGCCATTTCATCCATCTGTCCAGGATGATTCCCTGTGATGTTTTTTACCAAACTGAATGTGAAAAGCTAGTTAATATGTTTCTTGACAAAGGCTATCCAAGGAAACTAGTAATGGGTATTAAAATGAAATTTCTGATAGGAGAAATAGTGATTTTTCCATCTCTGCTGGGGGTTGGATTGACAATGTCAACCAACATGGTGGATTCTACACATACCAAAAATGAGGACTCTAAGTGTTTAGAGAGAACCTTAGTCACAGAATACAAATCTGAAAATTCAAAGGTTAAGGACATTGTTAAAAAGAACTGGAAAAAATTTAAAGTTAATGAATACATCTTAAAAATTGCTAGACCTGATCCTTGTTTTATTTTTTAAACAAGTCACAATGTAAAAACAATTTAGAGCTTAAAATAATGGATTATGAGGAATTAAAGACAAAATTACCCACAAATATGGATTTTGCCAAACATGTCCCTATATTTTCAAAGAGGACAAATTGGAACTCTACAATATTGAGAGTGCTGTGATTAAACCACAAGTAGGTAACTGCCAAATTAAAGGGATAGTATATTTAGTGAGTTGCTCCACCTTTTATACATTTTATGTGGGCAAAACAGAATTGGCATTAAGAAGAAGAATATATGAACACAATTATGATATTATTAGCAAAAATGAAAAAAATGCTTTATATAAACATTCTCTTACTCATGAGGGATTTAACAAATTTGTGTTCTGTATTTTAAAAAATGTTCCAATTGAAGTAAGAGGTAGAGCTTGGGAGAACAAATTTGAGTATAGGGAACTCCTTTCGCAGCAAATGAAATGCTTCTGAGCCTCTGGATTTACATGAAAATAGTACAATACTCCCAGTACTAAAGATGAAGGCACCCAAATAATGAATGTTTTTAAAAATATATAAATATAGGCAGCATGAGATGTGTTTGGCATATACTGTGATATGATATTTCTATGTCTTTGATTTATGGTAGCAACATTAATGCTAATGAAATTATTTAAACATTTTATTCAATATTTGCATGATTTGTTGTTTTGAAACACTTTGATTGCATGCTGAATTTTTGGCTGTAATGAAATGATCCAGACCAACAGCAGAAAGTATAGCAAACAGATAAACAAAAATAGCTGGTGAAGGCACAAACCCCAAACAATGCTCTGTTGTTTAAGAACGTCTTTATTAAGCGCTTTTCATCCAGATAGTGGTTGAACTTCATCAGATACATTCTAACTCAAAATCCACTATTTAAAATAGTTAATGGCTATGTCATATGATCGTACTGTGCAAATTTGTTTCCCCTTAAATTAAAGTGATAAACACAATAAAAATGCATTCAAGTACTGAATGTCTTCTAAAAAGTTTGACATTATCAAATGTCTTCATTCATACTGTATACAATACACTCTATGCTTTATCACAAATACTTAACACACGTACTACTAGTATAGAATATAAAATATAAAATTTATCTTTCCCAACTTTTAAATTTAAGAACACTTAAAATCGAGCACATCTCATTAATTCCAGGGTAATGACATGCATTCAACTGGAGTTGCCATAATAATTCAAGCTTTTCTAGATTCAATGAGTGTGCCCCCCCCTCCAATGTCAGCTGTCACTTGATCAATACATTTAAATTTAAACTGGTGGTTTTTATTATGTATATTGTGTCTAGCTAAGGAGTTTTCCTGTTTCTGCACGTTAATACTATAGACATGTTCGTAAATTCTGTTCTTTAGCCTCCTATCAGTTTTTCCAATGTAAAATGCAGGACAACTTTGGCAGGTAGCTAGGTACACCACCATTCTTGATGTGCAGCTGAATTTCTTTTCTAGGTAGTACTTTCTGTCCATTATTTTTAAAGTTGTGCCCGTCTCCACATATTTGCAATAATTGCACATGTTACACTTGGACATCCCTGGATGTCTAACCTGTTGTGAACAACCTTTACTTAATATGTCTTTAATATTCCTACCCCTTTTAAAAACAACCTGGGGTACTTCCATAAATTTATTTGCCAAAGATGTGTCATTTTTAATTACATTCCAGTTTTTACATATAATGCTTCTTATATACACCATGTCTACACTTATATGTTGTAATAAATCTGTATTTTACAAGGGATGCTTCTTCTACACCTCCGTTTTCTTCCAAGATCGCCAGTTCTAAGTTGTCTCTAAACACCAAAAAGATGTAAATACGCCATTAGATCTTTTTAATTTTACATCTTCTGTTAGTCGGCTAATCCTCTGATCAGGATACCCTCATTTAAGAAACATATCCCTGAGCTTGTTACACTCTTGTCATAAAATCAGAATCCAATGTTGTCATCCAGGCAGCTTTTACTAGCTGTCCCTTAACCAGTGAGCGTTTTTGGTAATATAGGTGACAGTTTAAATTTAAATGTATTGATCAAGTGGCAGCTGACATTGTATGATGTGTTGCTATGAAACATTTTGATTGCATGCTGAATTTTTGGCTGTAACAAAATGATACTTGTTTCTTACAGAGATGACATATGGGTGCAATACTCCATTTTGAGGTAGTTATGTAACTGATTAGTTGTTATCAAGGAACCATTTCTGAGGAAGTCCATTAGTTTGTGGATGAAAGTGCTTAACTGCTATCTTTGAATTGAGTTGTTTTATTCTTATCATTGTTTTGCTTGTAAATTTGGTAGTGTTTTTTTTTTTTGTACAGAATATTTTTCATTTATCAGAGAGGATTGATCTGAATCGTACCAGATGCTCCTTTTTGTGCAGATTTTCTTGTTGGTTGCTTGGTCCAGCCCAGCACTTCCACATTTCTGTTGGTTTCTACATTGTTTAACATATAAAGGGAACCAAATTGGCAACAAGATAGATTTGTATGCATGCATCTCAGTAACGTATTGTTTAAATAGAAAATTCATTAAAAACATAATAAAATAATTGGAGGTTCTTTTATGGATACACTGACAACTAGGAAAATTGGGGGAGACTCCATTTTTTTTATTGGAGAATGCATAGTGATTTGAAAAATTTGTTGGAATCCAGTCATGATACAGCACATGCCGGTCCCAGTAATAAGGATGGTGTTACTGGTTTTGTAAATTTGTTCTCTTTATAAATAGCAGTTCTACCTTGAGTTTGAGTAATCTAGGTAATGATAATGCTATAAATAGAAGGTGCACATGGAACTGCAGTGAGGCGGTCTGTTTTATGCAAGAGTCCAGGCCTGTTAAATGGAAAAGACAATTGGTGAATTGGTAGCAGAAGGGTGGAAGGGCTTTGTTATAAGTCAAATCATGAACAAACTGCTGGAGGTAAAAACAATGAACTAGTAAAAAAGGCAATGAGAGTAGTAAGAAAACCAACGGTGTTTAATCCAGAAGCAAACACTCACAAGGTACTAAAAAGTACACACAAACTGCAAACCAACAATAAAAATAAAGTTCTTTTTGTCCTGCTCACTAGCAGGACTTCTTCATATAAAAATATATCATAAAAACTTCATCATTAAATACTAAATAAAAAAGTGTGTGTTGTAAGCCACACAAGTTACACTCAATTAACTTAAAGAGACATCGCTCACTGTGGTAAACAAGCTGTGATTTAAAATGCAAAATGCATGTTACATATATTTGCAACAAATTTTTACCTCTTCTAGCAAAATAAGTAAACAATAATTAAAGAAATAAAAGGCTTCATTGTTAACAAAAGTGCTGTTGCACCAACTAAACACCTAAATGCTAACAAATAGACATATCAAAGGTCTAGAAAAACAAGTAATGCAAAGACAAGGTGAAAAAAACTAAGAAAAAACAATAAAATAATAATAGATAATATTATTGCAGACCTGATAACATAGGTTTAAATGTTACACTTTCTTTTCTCTAAAAGGTAACAAGGGTGTTGTGTATAAACAGTGATGGTATACTAGTGTCTCCAATTCCTAAGTTTAAGTATACATGCCAAAGATACTACTTCATTCAAACCCGGATTAAAACAAGATCCAGTACGAAGTTGCCAACACAATTCAAGTTGTTCCAATAATAAAAATGTAGGTCCACCTCTACTGTCATCAAACACTGAGTCAATGGCTCTAAATAAGAAAGAATGGTGTGGATATGACACTATGTGTCTTGCCAGAGCATTATCTAAGCTTTGATTTCCGATTTTATACAAGTGCTCGTAAACGCGTTCTTTCAACTTACGGTTGGTTTTACCGATATAGAAAGTGGTACAACCTGAGCATTGGGCCACATAGACCACAGCTTTAGACTGGCAAGTAAACCTAGAGTGGGTCTTGTAAATAGTGTTTCTAATAATTACCTCCTTGCCTGTACTCATGTGCTTGCAATAATTGCACATTTGGCATTTGTACATATCACATTTCCAATTTAAAGCTGGTTTGTTGACCTCTAATAAGCTTTTCAAGTTGATAACATGCTTATATATAATTTGAGGGCTGTTTTCAAACCTGCCAGCAATATGGGCATCTTTTCTAATTATTTCCCAATTTTTGTATAGGATGTACTTTATTTCCTTAGCATCACTACTAAAAGGGGTAATCAGACTAACTGTGTATTCATATTTGTCAGGACTACTAGAATCAATTGTTCCAGTTTATTGAGACTCAGACTAAGAATTGGCCTATAAAGGCCTTGTTCTCTCTTAGTTGTGACTTCATCATAGATCGTGTCTATCAGGTCCTCAGGGTAACCCCTTTTAAGAAACGTGTCCTTCAATTTTTGACTTTCGTATAAAAAGTCTGACTCAAGTGTGACCATAAGTGCAGCTCTCACAAATTGTCCCTTGACAACAGATTTTTTCTGGTGCCAAGGGTAACAGCTGCTGTAATGGAGGAAAGAATTGGAAAATGTGTGTTTTCTATAGATTTTAGAAACATATGAATTTTTATGTTTCGTCTTTTCTCAAATCAACATCCAGGTAAGAAATCTTGTTTACCACTGTGAGCAATATCTCTATAAGTTAATTGAGTGTAACTTGTGTGGCTTACAAGGAGGTAATTATTAGAAACACTATTTGCAAGACCCACTCTAGGTTTACTTGCCAGTCTAAATCTGTGGTCTATGTGGCCCAATTCTCAGGTTGTACTACTTTCTATATCGGTAAAACCGACCATAAGTTGAAAGAACGTGTTTATGAGCACTTGTATAAAATCAGAAATCAAAGCTTAGATAATGCTCTGGCAAGACACATAGTGTCATATCCACACCATTCTTTCTTATTTAGAGCCATTGACTCAGTGTTTGATGACAATAGAGGTGGACCTACATCTTTATTATTGGAACAACTTGAATTGTGTTGGCAACTTAGTACTGGATCTTGTTTTAATCCGGGTTTGAATGAAGTAGTATCTTTGGCATGTATACTTAAACTTAGGAATTTGAGACGCTATTACACCATCAATGTTTATACCCAACACCCTTGTTACCTTTTAGAGAAAAGAAAGTGTAACATTTAAACCTATGTTATCAGGTCTGAGATAGTATTATCTATTATTATTTTATTGTTTTTTCTTAGTTTTTTTCACCTTGTCTTCGCATTACTTGTTTTTCTAGACCTTTGACATGTCTATTTGTTAGCGTTTAGGTGTTTAGTTGGTGCAACAGTAATGTGGCAACTGTTTGTTTCAGACTTCAACAAACTTCAGTGTTTGTTTCAAACTTTAATTAACTTTAGTTTTGTTACCACTGTTGTTAACAATGAAGCCTTTTATTTCTTTAATTATTGATTACTTATTTTGCTAGAAGAGGTAGAAATTTGTTGCAAATATATGTAACATGCATTTTGCATTTTAAATCACAACTTGTGTACCACAGTGAGCAGTGTCTCTTTAAGTTAATTGAGTGTAACTTGTGTGGCTTACAACACCTTCTTTTTTATTTAGTATTTAATGATGACATTTTATGACATTTTTTATCTGAAGAAGTCCTGCTAGTGAGCAGGATGAAAAGCGCTTTATTTTTATTGTTGGTTTGCAGTTTGTGTGTACGTTTTAGTACCTTGTGTGTGTTTGCGTCTGGATTAAACACTGTTGGTTTGCTTACTACTCTCATTGCCTTCTTCACTAGTTATAAGTCAAATCATAACCAGTAAGTGTCCTGCTTTGGATGGAGGGTGGGAGTTTGAGAAGGTGCAGATCATTAGTGATGCAGGGCATGTTTCCATTATTTTGGGAGACTTTAACTACCCAACAATTAACTGTCACACATATACCTTCAATACAGGATATGCCAAAAAGTTTTAGGTGGGACCAAGGGGGCAGCTGACTCGGCTGTAAAATGTTAAGGTGGCAAAATTGCAGATATTGATTGGTCTGTAATGCTGATACTGGCATTCATTTCTGTACCAGCATTTCTGAATACTCTTGCTTCATGCATAGTGTATGTTTTAGCCATCTGCTTGCTACAAATGAAAAAAGTGACTTGCTGCAGTTTTTAAAACTAGAATAGCTTTTTTTCTTAGCTTAGAGTTGAGAGGCTCCAGATCTGGAAGCAGTATTGGTATGGCCCTGATCAGCAGTCATATCCAGAGTAAAATACAATGGAAAATGAAAAAGCAAACCATCTTGGTGGTTTACCATCATACGTAAACATTACAACAATAGAAGAAAACTCCTTAATTTATACAGCAGAATCAAAACTCCTTATATCTTAGATACAATGGGAAATTCAGAAACAAACCACCTTGGTGGTTTACCAGCTTAAGTAAACTTTGCAACAACAGAAGAAAACTCCTTAACTCACACAGTAGATTCAAAACTCCTTATAACTTGGATACAATGATAAATTCAAAACAACCCCCCTCTTATTACAGAGGAACATGAAAGAACAAAGATAGTTCCTTCATGGGACCTACCAACATACCTGGATATTTAATAAATAGCTGCGAACATGTCATCACTGAACCTCTCCTCGGGTAGTTTAACCTAAGCATAACCTAGCATAGCCACAGGTTCTGTTCCGGAACTATAAAACATCAGAGTAGTGCTGCCCTTCACACTGGTGGCAGTATCAAAGGCCACAGTAATTACAGACACATCAAGTTTAAGAGCCTAATCTGCAGAGCTATGCAACATCATAACTCATCCATTAACAATGATATCAAAAATCTCATTAGGGTAGGACCTTAGGAGTTTGGCTTAAGCCTCCTAAATCTTGTTATCCTATTAATGGGTCACAAAGGCTGTTGACAGTGACCATAAGAGGATATCATGACCTAACCAAAGCATTTGACATCAAAAGTCATGCTGGCATTGTAAGTAACTTAAATGCTTTAAATTATAGATCCTGGTAAGATGGATAGAAAACTTGCTAAAAGATGGAACTCATGTGTTAGGTGCCACATCTGAAAGTATGAAAGTAACCAGCTGAGTACCTAAGGTTCTGTACTAGGACTCATCTTTTTTATCATTTATTTCCCTGATCTCTAAATTGACATCCAGGATCTATGGTTAACCAAGTTTGCATATGCCAGCAAACTGGATGTCATTGTCAAGACTCTATTTGATACCTGTCCCTTGCAGAAAGAACTTACCATTGTTAATACCTGGTGTACTGAAAATACGCTTACATTGAAATAAAAATGAAATGTGTAATATTGTTTCATGTGTCAGAAAAAACTACCTCCAACATATAGTATAGACACTATGCCACTTCTAAATGAACATGTAGTCAGGATTTGGGTATCTAGTTTGAGAATTCTTTCATTTGATCATTTGGCAATTGCAGACAGAAAATCCTTCCACTTAGCACAACTAATAGTCAATGGTACATCATCCAGTCTAAAGATGTAACTGTCCTCTTATATTCAGTACTGAGTCCATGAACTATGGAGTATAATTCCCCTTTGGATAAACATCTTGCTGCTCATCTGATCAGGATAAAACAGACAAACTTCTGTGAGTTTTTTTCAAACAGCTTTATTATGTAAGGCAGGATTAAGGCTTAATAACTTTAACTTAGATAAACTTGTAAACAAGCTAGCTATCACACTCATACATGCTCACTCTCTGGCTGTACTCTCAAACTGGTACTGACGCTAACACTTGCTTGCTATTTATATGCACATGCTGTCCCTGAAATACTTCTTAAAGGTACGATATGCACACACACACACACTATTCTACACCTCTGTTGTCACAGAGCTGTAGCTCACTCATTAGCACCCACTCCATGATCTGTCACTCTTCAACTTTAAGCTGTTGAGGGGAAAAGAAGATCTGTTCCCTGATCTACCACTCCTTGGTCTATTCCAAGTCTCATATAATGAAAAGGAAAGAGATTTCATCCAAGTTGAATTATTATATGGATCACAGTAAAAGTTCAGTAGCTATGGCAGACAGAGTACTCAAAGATGTTTAGCTAGAAGTCAGATTTCAGGAAAATATTATCCTCCTATGGCTCATCATGCACATAACACCACATCTAAACTATTTTCAAAGATGCTTAGCTAGATGTCTAATTTCTTGAAAATATCATAGTTGTCTGGTACAGGATACATGTTATACCTTATTAGACTAATGCTTACTTTTGGAGGCCATAATAAGAAAAAGGTAAGACCAGTGCAAACCAGGTATTTCAGTCCTTTGAGACATGATGGAAACATATGTATACTTGTTTGTACACATTAGAAGAGAGAACATACTGGAGATACATGATATGAATATGCGGGTCTATATTATATAAGTGAACGCAATTAATTGTGAACGCTATATAATCGACCCACAATCCTTGAAAACACAAAATGTCGAACACACAGACCAGTGATTTTTAAAAAATCGCTGATCCAAAAAAAAAAAAAAATCACCCCGACACCCCCAATGTGAGATGCAACCCCCCACATCCCACTACTTAAATATACCAACTCCAAGATTGCACCACAGTGGAGGAAATGGCAAAGTCCTGAAAACAGCCTAGTGATTTTTTTTTTTCCTTAGGAAAAAAAATCACTGTTCTGTGCTTTTGGTATTTTGCCATTTCACGTAATGACTTTTGACTAAACAGCGTTCGCAATTTATTGCGTTCGCTAAAATAATAGGGACCCTGAATATGCTTTCTATTTCGAAGTGCAAATGGAACAAATTAAACACAAAATGTTTAAACTGACAAACAAGACTTCCCTAACTAGATTGATCCAACCACCACAGAAAGTAATGCTGTAACTGTGTTGAAAAGTACAAAAATCACTTTATCATTTAGCATACTCCACAATATACCACATACGCATTCATCCCCAGTTGTCTTGTGGGACTTCATCAAAACAGCAAATGGTTTTAAACAGTGAATCATTTTTATTTATAATAAAACTTTAAAAACACATGGCATCATTGCACCAATAAACCTCAACCCAGCATTGTTTGATTGCAAAAATGAAACAACCAGACACTCAAAAAAAAAAAAAAAACTCAAAGAAAAACAATCTTAAAGCCTTATGTTACATAAATGTTTAGGCATATAAATTTATTGATATGAGTTAATAAATAAATTACCCTGAATACTAAAAATATGGAACCATATATGTTAATGGTTGCTTCAGAATAAAACGCTATTTCCAAAAAAATAATAATAATAGAAATAAAAACAGTGATAATAAACAATAGAAAAATTTATTTCACTTGATTCTAGTGACCCACAAGTTAGTTCCCCTTACACAGCAAGTGGGATAAAAAAACATGGAACTATTCTAATTAAAAAAGTCCCACCCATTACAATTTGGCAACTCTCAGTTTTAACACTAAAGTAATAGAAACCATGTCATTGATGCTTGATGGGGTAGTAGCATCCAACTTAAGTTGCCAAAATAACTTTTTGTATTTTAATCTGTTTTCTCAGCCCCACCTCTGGTATCCTGAGAGACTGTATCTATAATACCAAAAGAAATACCTTTGAAATTCTTACAATTAATATAATGTTTGTACAGGGCATTGTTGGAATCACCTTTATTGATACCATAATAATGTCCATATATACATTTTTAAGATGTCTCTCAGTTTCTCCTATGTAAAATGCTGAACAAGTATCAGATAATATTATATAAACTAAGCCCTTACTATTACAATTCCCATATTTAAGAATAATCCTCTGTTTACATGTATTTTCTAACTGAACTTCAGTGTCTTTCAAGATATACTTGCATTGTACACACCTTCCTCATTTCCCTGTACCTACATTTTTAACGTTTAAAACCAAATCAACCTTTGATTAGCCAGTTTCTCTAAAATACCCTTTTGCTTGTCAATCTCTTTATACACAAACTGTGAGGTGTCACTCAAAGCCCCATATATCTGGTCATTGGCTCTAAAAATAGTCCAGTTTCTTTCCATTACTTCTCTGACCTGTTTTATTGCAAACTTATATGGTAATATACAAGCTGTCTCAAATTCCTTTTTATTTAGCATACTCATGTTGATCCAAATGACCAAGGTCCTATTACTACTTAATCTGACTGGATGCCTCTTCCCCACACGATCAATCTTTGACTTAAGCAACCAAATCAAAATAAAGTCATCATGAAACACTACATCTTCCTGTAGAAGTAAGGTCTACATTTCACTAACACGAAAAACTCCCCCCATATAGACAAGAGAACAATGTTGGCCACATGACAAATGAATGAAAATTGACAGCTGTGATAAATAATCCTTTAATAATGATGACCAAGAGGTGGGACCCAACTGGCTTTATAGCATTCGTGGATGGACCTTTGAAGTTTTCCCAACCTTTCATCTTTCTGGACAGTATCCAATGCCTTGATAAATCCTGAAACCAGCAAGTCTGATAACTATATTAACACTGCCAAGTGTCTATGAACAATATTGGGTGAGTCACCCTTGCAACATGTGTGAACCATGAATTGCATGAATAAGGACAAACTCCACTTCCATTGATTTATTGGTATCGAAATATACAAAAGTATAAAGGCTTGAAATGATGATGAGTATGCCTTTTTTGTGTTTTTAGACCATGAGTTAGCCACTAGCAATCCAGCTATGCTTCTCCAATCAACCATACTTCTGGGGGAATGTGCATTCCACACTGCTATGCATTTGGTCCCAACTTGAAAAACCTGCCAAACTCAAAGCAGGACAAACTGTCAGCAATACCATTATTATTCACATAAATATGTGCGTAAGAAAACATTAAGTTTATTTGCAAACTCAACACCAACAATCTAACTACTGAATGTACCCAATAGGACTTTGACATAAGCGTGTTCAGCATATGAACTACTGCTATATTGTATGAACAAAAAGATGTCTTTCAATTCCACAACTGCTCCTTCCATACCAGAGTAGCCACCCATATTGGGAAACTCTCCAAGAAGGTAATGTCCTTTCTCCTCTCTAAAGACCATGACTTGGGCCATTTGACTGCAAGCCAACAGTCATGAAAATAACACCCCATAGCTGTAGCTGCCACTGCATCCATAAATAGCTGTAGTTCCAACAATGAAACCCAGTGTGATTGCCAAAAGAATACTCCATTGTACTGGGCTAAAAAATGTACCACAGACAAAGGTCATCATTGACTCTGCATGTTATCCTCACCTTGCAATGCTTGGCTTTACTACCATTTAACAAACTGGAAAAGGTTCTCATAAATACTCTGCCCAGGGCAATGGGCCTGCAGGCAAAGTTCAAAACCCATGTGACTGCATTAGCCCCCCTATGGAAGCTTTTATGGTACCAAGAAACTGCCTGATTATGCATTTAAATGATCCAGTTTGACTCCTAGAAGTTTGAAAGATCCTGAAGTAACATCAACCAATAATCCCAAAAATGTTAGCTCCTGAGTAGGCCTTTCTCACTTGAGCTCTGGCAAGGGAACACCTAAGTTATCAAAAATGTCCTTGAAATTTGCCATCCCCTCCATGACCCCATCCCTGTCCTCTCAAATTATCAGGAAATTGTCTAAGTAATGGATTGCTGAAGTGCCTTTGCTGCCAATACCAATGTATGGCTTTGATGAAAGTTTCAAAGGTAGCACAAGCTACCAAGCATCCCATTGGCTTGGCCTTGTCGAAACAAAAATTTCCCTTTCAGCTGAAAGACTAACAGGAACTGGTCTTCCAGTTTGATTGGGATTAAGCAAAAAGCAGACTGAACATCCAGCTTGCAAAGCCATGGATCTGAATATTGAAGGATAGCCCCGGCTGCTTGATCTAAGTATCAGTAATGCACTGTGGATTAAGTTTTGTCACTGAAGTCATTAACATATGCACCTTGGGAATGAGAGTGGTAGTAGGTAAATTCACCCTCTTTCTTTTTGTGGACAAAGTCTATGGGTGAGAGTTTAAAGTGGGCCCGGACCTGCAGAAAAGAACCCATAACCCCACCTGCACATATCCCCTTTTCAATTAAATGAAGGGCAATATCCTCATTGCCTTTAATCTATAAAAGATTCTTAACAGGTCTGAAATCTAGATTACCTAAAGAACCTATTCTAAAGCTGTAAGTAAAATCTGCAGTGAGAAACTGCTCAGCTTTAATATTACGGTAATCTGACAGCAACTGAATCAGATTATCTAATCTGACTGATGAATGAGAATGATTGACCTCTGGCCTGGCCCCTTGACATATTGGCTCTAGACCCTCGAAAAAGCCGACCTACCCTACCAATGCCAAACTGTGAAGAAGATGAACTAAATACCTGAGACTTGGAAAAACTGTTATGGGATGCAGGCCCTGCTTTACACCACCATTTAATGGATGCCCTTTCCCACAGGAAGAGCACAGTTCGAAACTTGCATACTGGACAAAAACACCTGCAGCCATTAAATGCCGAGCAATATTTAGCCTCACTTGAACTAGCAACACCATTTCCCCCTATATGTGGTTTGTCTAACATTGCACTTAGCCAAATGTCAGGATAACATTGCTCCTATTTGATAGATTGGTCCACTGCTTTCAACTTCTAGAATATTTGATCCTAAGAGCACCAACTTGTATCATCTCTAATATGATGTGCTTCCCTGATTGATAGCAAATAACCAAGGAATGGGAGAGCTTGACTGGGATCTTTCTCCACTATAGTGCCCAAGAAAACAATGAAACCTAAGGCCCACATATCCCAATTTCTTGACAAAGCCCTGTTTGAAAGTTTTTTACCAATTTCTGCTAAGGCTGCCATTAAGTCCCTTACCCATGATTGTCTGAGTCCATAATGTGATGTATACTGTCTGCATCCACCACATCAAAAGTATCTACAAAATCACTTCTGCATATTTTGTCTTTAATATTAGGTGGCACACTAGTGTTGATATGTGATCTGGGAATGGAATTATCAACCAAATTGAAGGTAGCCATTGGGGACAAAAATTGAGTAATGTTAAGGTCGGGGTCCTCCAAAATAGGAGAGGGTAAAATAGCACAAAGGGTATGCCTACCAGTGGGATGGACAAGGAGGGGTGCTGCACCACTAACGTTCCTCTCCAAAGCTAAATCAAATACTCTGGCCCTGCCCTCTTCCAGTAGGGAATTAATAAATTCTTCAAGGTATTCACCAGCATACTGCTCCCTGTCACTTAAATTCAGAAGACTCTCAGCACTATTGTCATTGCATTCAGAAGGAGGTGTGCCTTGACGTGAGGAAGTTGAATTCTCTCCCACAGCAGGCATGTCCTTTCTAGTTTTTCTCCATGCTTTCTTCAGAGGGTTAGATACTTGTGTCTCTTCATCTTCCAAAAGTAGCAAAGTCCACTTCTTTCCAGACAATACCTGCCCTAATGACTGAACTGCCTTTAACTTATGGAAGAAGCCTTGCACTTCTTGAGTTATTCTGTTGCACCAGTCTTTAAATACTTGCAGGGACAAAAGGCCTGTGCCCCGATGACTGAAATGCCTTTAACTTATGGAAGATGCCTTGCACTTCTTGAGTTACTCTGTTGCACCAGTCGTTAAATACATGCAGGGGCAAAAGGCCTAGAGTAAAATTAAATGATTAGTATAATAAATAATGAGCCTTTTAATAATTACTTTTTTGTCTCAACATAAACTTGTTTACACCAAAATTGACAATATTAATCCAATTTAACTACTGCCAAGCCCTTAGTATGACAACACTTAATTTACTAACAAAAAAAAAACTGATTACTTAACAGCCAGCAGGTGGCATCAGCAACTTCCAAAGGTCTTTGAGGACTGCTGCTGTGAGAGTTCTAGAACCAAACTACATCTCCTCAGAAAAGTGGTGTAAAAGCAAAGAGTTACTTCATCACACATATGTGACTAATATCGCCAAGTATTGTGACATAGTTGATACATTCTCCACCTCCAACCCAATATATTTATGTGTAGATATATATATATATATATATATATATATATATATATATATATATATATATATATGGGCTCCGTTAATATGTTCGAAGTTTCACTACTTCGAACCCCACTTCACCGAGTCCACTTGTTCGAAGTAGTGAAACTTAGAACATTGACTTCTGCAGTCACACTACAGCACGGAATGGGAATATTCCCTTTTCCCCGCTGTAGTGCGATCTCGAAGTTGGTATATTTAAGTAGGGGGGTGTGGGGGGTGCACTGGAGCTTGCCCCCCTGCAAAAACATGTTTTAGTGGGGTTTTTTTGGTTAGCCTGGGGAACTAGACTTCAGCAAAAGTGCACGTTCGTTTAAGTAGACTTTCGCTGAAGTGTAGGGTGTACTGCTCTATTTCGAAGAAGTGTATTTTCGATGTAAAGCAGTAGACCCATATATATATATATATATATATATATATATATATATATATATATATATATATATACAGATGTATAGGAGCATTACAGAATCCTGAAAGCCCAAAATCCTGAACCCCAAAATCCTGAGACCAAAATCCTGAAAACACACAGTATACCAACACTTACTATATTCCAGCACAAGTACATAAACAAATAAAACACAAACCATATTACTCTTCTCCAAGTATAAGCAGGGGGCAAGACCCCCTGCACCCCTGATGTGGGGAACTGCGCCCCACACACACCCTTCTACTTAAATATATCAACTCCGAGATTGCACTTAGTGTACTGAAGTGCAGTCTCAGAGTTGTTACATTTAAGTAGCAGGGGGTGTGTGGGGTGCACCTGCATATAGTTGAAGGGTAATATGTTTCTGTATGTACTTGTGCTGGAATATAGTAAGTGTTGGTATCCTTTTATTTATTTTTTATTTAACATTTGTTGACCAGGAAAGTCCAACTAGGTTCCACAGAGCCTGTTTTCAGCAGAGGCCCGGGGAGAAATGCTCCAGACACATGTCTTTAGAATGTGGGAGGAAACTGGACTACCCAGAGGAAACCCACATGAATGCAGGGAGAACATGCAAACTCCACACAGAAGGCACCCCAGCCAAGAATCGAACCAGAGAACCTCTTGCTGCAAGGTGACAACGTTAACCACTGCACCTCAGTATCCTGTGTGTTTTCAGGATTTTGGTCTTCAGGATTTTGGGCTTTCAGGATTCTGTAGCGCTTATATATATATATATATATATATATATATATATATATATATATATATATATATATATATATATAAATCATCAGGCATAGCAAAACATCCAGTGCACTATGTCCCCACTGTGTTCAAGAGTCCCCAATCATTGTAAACCAATAATAAGCCCAGTGTTGTGTATAATCATTGCCAGCACCCAAATCATAATCCTCAACTATTCAAACTTTCACAGCATGTCCAGACTTTGCCCCAAATCTTCGTCCCATTCCACACAAAAGGGGTCCACTGACAAGTCACTGAGGAACAAGGGGAACAAGGTCACTAACAACATACTCAATGACTTAACTCTAAGATTGCAACTCCTTCATAAAATACATGCTAAAAGAACTCTTGTTAAACTGGCATCTTCACTATACTTATGCTTTTCCCCCTATTAATATAGGCATTGTCCAAATGACCTATGCTGAGAGGTTAAGAGATACTACCCAATCAAGTAAATTACCAATACCACCAAAAACTCATCCTCCTTCCCCATCATTTTTTTATTTTTTGAATAACTCCAACCAAATGAGCAGTGCTTCAGGACACCACACACCACCCATGGCTGCTGTAAGACTTCAAAGAGAAAACCAGAGACAAAGAAGATGGTGTCAAGCACTTGGTTCATTGACTTACCTTACCTGCCCATTTGTTTGAACCAGAAGGCATATCCACATGATGGCATCACAATGTCACTGACCTGCAGTCTCTGTCAGATCCAAACAACCCTCCAATGAATGTACAGGAAAGCAGAGAGGCATCCAAAGCATTTTGGAGAACTTGCAAACATGTGAGCTTGCCTTAGGCTTGGCAAACTAAGTGTGAAACCAACAAACTATGACACCACCAAAGCAAACTCTGACAAGGGATGTCGAACTGACCCACAGCCTATCTCCACAATTAATGAAAAATGTGAAAAATTGATACACCAAACTGCCCAGTCACCAACCTCAAACCCCATACCCTGTCCTACCAAAAAACAGTGCCCTAACCACCAAACTAACCCTTGGTAGTAAACACAAGGATTCAGCTTACTTAAGTGGTGAATGACAGATGGCTCCATGCTATGCCAGACCAACTATCCTCCAACCCGGAACTGAATGATAGGATCCACCAAGCTACTGTCTGGGAATTGCATACACAGCAACTGCACTCACCTCCTTATAGCTGGAGCTGATTGACCCACCCTTTCTCACCTCACAGACAAGCAAGCTTACAGCTAAACATTCCTCATGCAAAATAAGGTCTAGTCCTCTAAGGTGGTAATTCAGAATCTTTGTAAATCTTTGTCTAACAACCCTGTGTTTCCAAAAGTCAAACATTCCTCGTATGCTGTGCTGATGATGCTATAAGAAGGCAGAAACATGCATGTCCACAGACAGAGAATTTGGCTTTATTGGCCTGAAATTTTTCATAAATAGACTTAAAAGTAAAAGAAAAAGCCATGGGCATGCAGAATTGCCATTTAGCTGGAACCTGATATCCTTAAAGGGTTTTGTTTGTGTCTTTCAGCTTTTCCCAGTTAGGGGTCACCACAGCGGAACTCCGGTCCGCTAATGATTGTCAGTAGAGTTTTACGTGCTGGCTTGCCAGGCCTAACGCACAACCTTCAATGAAGGAATGCCCATTCACGCATGTCACCACACAGAAGACGCTCTGACTGAGAATTGAACGGGCAACGTCTAACTGTGAGGCGACAACGCTACCACAGCACCACCACTGCAGTATAATTTGCATATATCCCATGTTGCTTCTAATACAAGAGGTTTAAGGTATCACACAGTGGAAAGTCTAGATTTGCTAGAGTTTTCTTTTTGTCTTTTTTAGCCAATTGGTTTTCCTGTGTTACCTTTATACTCATTGTTTTAATCTTTATAAAGTAGCAAAGAGTAATGGAAAACAAATTGGAAAGAAGTTGCAAGGGTGAAAGAATGAAGAAATGGAGGCAAACAGTGTGAAGTAAATATAATTTGACTACATCAACATTTGAATTCATAACGGTTCATCTGAAAATTGTATACAAATTTTAATGTAAGTTTATATGGTATGTCTTTTCATAATATATTACCTATCAAAAGACCTAGTTGAAGCTGAGACTTCAGGAGTTTCTGCCTTCCCATTTTGCTGTAGTAAGAAATATAATTCTATTTTTTTCTGGTCACTGTGTTTGTTTACTATAAATCATTCATTCACAATTTACCTATGATTCAGACATGTACTCAGTGGTCGCTGAAGTTAGTAAATATGAGATTTAGATTAACATTCCAAAACAGTGTCATCTCATGTAAAAGATCCAGAAGATGGGAGTCTGAGAGAGAGGAAGAATTAAAAATATTGATGAACTGAGCAAAACCTAACACAGATGAGCAATGACAAAATAGGCTTCTGTAGACAGCTTGCATTAGATATGATGCATGAACCCTACGGCCTTGTATCCTTAATTATTCAGCTGACAAGCATGCTTATTCTGCATTTCATGCAAAACCGTTATGTTAGGTGAGGCAACAGAGGGAAGTCTGTGTGACATTCCTTTCTTTGGATGTCATTTGGAAGTCTGTAATGTACAAATCTGAAGGGCCTTCTATATAGTAAAACTTTTAGTGGTTTATGGACAGGAAGTGAAATTTAACAGCAATTGATGTGTAAATGTTTAGAAACAGCTATCGGATACATCATTAACAAGTGGCATATTATTTATCTATCTGTTAGCATCAACATAACTGAGTATGTTGTGGTCATAGTGTCTTGTTAAGCAGCTATTTATTTATTGCTATAGAAAATGCTTTTTTCCTAGAACAGCTGTTAACAGGAACAACAACAGAGCAACAATCTGATAACCTTTAAGACATTAAAACCAGTTGTGAAGACATGTACAGCTCACGTTAAGTATTGTCATGTTCAATTTTTATTCATGTTTTAGTTTTGCATAGTTGCTTTGTCAAACAAAAAAACAAATTAGATAATTTTCTCTGCAAAAAGCATGGCTTACATTGTAATATTGCCTGCCAAGTAATCTGCGGTCATGATCTCCTGGGCTGTGCTTACATTTGCTGAGCTTTACACTACCCTTTCTGCAAAACTGCATACTGAAAATAGTAAAGATACTTCTGTCATAAGTCTGCTTTGGACATTCTTGGAACTAATCCATTACATTTTCTCAAACCCCTTATGCAGTCAACAGCCAACTGCAGGAGTTCTTTTTTTTATTTTCAGAAATGTTATCCTTATGTGGATGTTGATTCAAGTTGCTGGATATTCAGTAGTGAATCTGCACTATGTATCTCACCCACAGTAGCGGTACACTTACACAATGCCTGCAGTACAGCATGTATCCCAAGAGTGCACAAGCCAAAACAGCTGCATACCCACTTGCTGACAGGACAGAAAGCACTGCAAAATAGCCATGGTAGCGCTTCATACTGCATGCTGCTTTTTATCATAACAATATAAACATAATACCTTATTTGCTGTCTGTAAAGTACTGGATGTTTTATTTGGCTGTGCTATCCAGTTCATATGAATGACACCACCTTTGTTTCTGGAATACAGTGACATATTTAGCTTCTCAGTGAGAGATCAGTGATCTCCTCAGAAACAGTGCCGCTGACTGTCATTCTTTGCACTATTTTGGAGTCCCACAGAGCAAGAGTTTGCAGATGCAATTTGGAGAAAGCTCACACTTCATCAGTTAACATCGACGCATACTGAGGGACGGCAGCTGTCATGTAAAGTATACTTGATGAAGAGACCTTATGATCTCGTGAAAGCTTGTGCACTTACAATTGTTTGGTTAGCCAAGTGAATGTTAGTGGTGTTGCCAGCTTTTTGTTGTTTTTGGAGTTCAGATTACTAACATGGCAGGCATCCAAGTCCTAGCTCATAAAATATGAGTCCCTTGATTCTAGAGCTGTTGCATTTTATTGTTTGACATTTACAGTCATAATGTTGAATTGTATTTTTCAGAATGAAACCCCAAACTAATTAAAGTGATACTGTTACTTAGCTGCAGCATACATTTATTAGTAATGACATTTTATTCTGAAGCAAGGCAGCCACTTTAGGTCAGTACGGCATGAATAAACATTCATCTTACCCGTATCTGTCATAAATGCCAGAGACACCGACAGATACTTATGATGACATACACACCATTTTTCTTAATCAAAGCTTATTAGAAATGGGAGGCCGCATATTGTGTGGGCTAAGATCTCAGCACAAACAATGTGACTAGATTGGCATTAAAGAACAGTTTGGTCAGGCTAAATATTGCACTCTGCCATTTAGAACTAGCACATATTTTATGGCGCACAGAATGTAAATATCTATCCCAGGCAAACCCATTTGGATAAAGTGAGCTCTTGTAGCAAAGCAAATAGACGGACTGTATACTAAACAGAATACAACTACCACTAATAATAAAAGTAATAGTAATAATAACAATAATAATACTAATACAAACTGCACTACATGTATCATATATGTAGCTCATATTTTAAAAATCAGTGAAGGGGAGAGACATGTAAATTATTACACTACAATGTTATTTTGTCAGCATGTAGGTTCCACTAATGGAATGATGCAAACCTAAAATCACAGTATTCTTGTGGTTGCAATAGTGTTTTACCAGGTGAGCCCACTGGCACTATGCTTGAATAGTTTGTTGTGAAAAAGACATTTATGGTTGCTAAACACTGTTGCATTCAGAACCACTCAACAAATCAATATATACCAGAACTATAAGTCCTGCTAAAGGTACAACATTCTCTCAGTTATAAAATATATCTGTTTTTACTTGAAGCAATGTGCAGTGCAAAATTTTTTACCAAGGTTAAACCATGGGTGGACTCCACATCACACAGTTCACAAAAGCATATTGTGTACTGGCAAGAGCCTTGATTATCTTTGTATCACATAGCAGCTTTATAATCTTTCTCTCTGAGGCGTGCTGACAATTGTGACATTGCTGTCTAAGGCCTGCTGACAAACATGATGTTGGATTGCACCTTCAAATAAATGTCAACATTTCAGGTACTGTCCATGAAAAAATTGGAATGTTGTTTACACAGATGCCAGGAATACAGGAGTACTTCCACATTTATTTAAAACCTCTAAGCAACATCTTGGTTTATAGGTTCATAGGTTCATAGATAGACACTAGGCTATTGGCCCTAGGGCCTATATAAGCCTAGCCAAAAAGGTATCCTGGCTTTCGCTACCCAAGAAAATTATTTTCCTGTACTCCTGTTGAGCAGAGCCACAGAGATGATCATGGGGTCAATTTCCTATTTCCCATCAAATCATCAAGATTTTTCTTGAAGAGTGCTAATGAGGAGCTTTGTTTGATATAGATAGGTAGTTTGTTCCAGAGTATGGGAAGTCTCTGGGACAGGAATCTATCCCTCCAGCATGTTCTGTTTATTGTAGTGACAAGGTTTAGGTCCCTAGAGTGTGTAGCTCGAAGGGATTTGGATTTCTTTAAGTGGAGCATGTCCAACAGCTCTGGGTTTGACATAGCTTTGTATGTTAGGCAGAGATTGCCTCTGAGTAGGCGATATGCGACAAAGTAAAGCTGGAGTTTTTTTAGATGGTCTGCATAGGCCATCTGTTTGAGGCCGGTAATCCTCTTTGTGAGGTATTTCTGTGGCCTTTCCAGTTGTTGTAGATGTCTTGTGAGGGACATACCAAAAGAGGTGTTGTACTCTATAATGGGTCTAATGAGTGATGAGTAGAGGGGAACAATGACCTCTTTTTTCCTGGATGAGAAACCTTTTGTTATGAGGTGTGCCATGTAGAAGGATTTCCTAACTACTGTGGCGATGTGATTATCAAAGGAGAGACTACTGTCCACCTATGTCCCAAGGTCTCTTATCACACTTTCGGTGTTAAGTAGACTACTACCTATGTGGTAGCTCATGGGTACAGAGTTTTTACCAAATGGGATGACAACGCACTTTTTGGCATTGAGCTTGAGGCCATGGCTTTGACACCAGGCATCTGTCTCCGTGAGGCCCTTTTGTAGGATGTCCACATCGTTAGGAGTTTTGATTATGGCTCCTAGTTTGCAGTCATCTGCATACTTCGTTAGCCAAAGACCTTCTGTGTTAGCCTGTACTTCAGAAAAGTAGATACCAAACAGAAGAGGACCCAGAACTGAACCCTGTGGTACTCCAGTTGTCACTGGTCTGAAGACTGATTTGGAGTCTGCTACTTTCACAGTGTGGGTTCTGTCAGTGAGCCAGTTGGCAACCCATCTTGTGACATAGGGATTTATACCAAGTTTAGTGAGTTTATCTATAATTCCAGAATGACGGATGCTGTTGAAAGCCTTGGCAAGATCTAAATAGGCTGTGTGAACCACCTTACCCTTGTGTACAGCTTTGGTGACTGCCTCAAAGAAGTCTATCAGGTTTAGGAGACATGATCTGTCTTTTACAAACCCGAACTGGGTGGGGTCCAGATTTTGGTGATTACCAATGTCTTTGTGCATAAGATCCATGATGATATGGTCCATGGCCTTGCAAACCAGGCTCGTTAGGCTAATGGGGTGGTAGTTCCCGGGATCCGTGGTGGCTCCACCTTTGTTGAGTGGGATAACCATTGCCGTGTGCCATTTAGTGGTCACAAAGCCTGAGGTGAGGCTATGATTGAACATGATGCTTAGGTGGGGTACCAGTTCATTCTACAGTTCATGTAGAATGCAGTCTGGGATGTTGTCAGGTCCCATGGATGCTGTGTTCTTGGCTTTGGAGAGTGTGGTTTTTACCTGTGCAGCAGTGATTACAAAGTTGCTGTGCAGAGCCACACTGTTACATTGGACTGTCCTGTTAGACATTCTGAATTAGTTTCATGCCAAGTCACTCTAGTAATGGATTATTAATACTATCCATTTTCAATTTACTGCATAGTCTGTTAACGGACTAAATGTGTTATGACTTGTACTCATTACTACTCTACACTTTTGTAAAATGGCTTTTTGCATGAACATCTGTCTTAATCTGAGAGGTTATGGACAAATCTTCCCCTTTATGTTGTCATGCTTTAGTCATTTTTTTTGTTTGCTGAAATGTTAACTTCCTTTATATGTTGTTATTGTATTTTTTGAAAGGATCATTCACTGTGTTAAATGTTATTCCAAGGTGTTGTACTTCATATTAAACATAAAAAAAATATAGATAGGGATAGCCACCTCTGAGTAGTATGAATATTTGCTACAGCTGATTTGGTCATTGCTGATGCGATACCTTAAATCTATGTATATGACGGGAACAAGGGCGTTGCTGCTGATCCTGATGCCAGATTAAGTACAGACATAAATAATGCAGCACAGTGGTGCAGCAAGTAGCATTGTCACCTCATACCAAGATATTTGCAGATTCAGTTCTTGACTGGAGTGCCTGCTGTTTGGAGTCTGCATGTCCTTCCTGTCGTCATGTGGGTTTTTTCCAGATGTTCTGTTTTCTTTCCATATTCCAAAGACACGGATACTCTAAATAGGCCATAGGTGTGATTGTACTAGGGCTAGCCATCAGAGGTGTGAGCACTGCCCCTAGATGGTAGTCACTGTAGATGTGATTCTCTGGATGGATGGAAAAGTAGTTCTGTGGGATAACTAAGAATAAATATCCACATTAGCGTGCTACTGCTGTGCAAACATTACCACATGTGCTTTTCTACTGTATCTATATACCTCATGTAATACAACCTGGCAGTATAAAATGTCTCCTGCAGCTAACTGTCTGCTACGTCAGTAACCAGTGGATGAGTGAGTGTGTATCAAGATAAGTCATTGTCACATCACACCAAACAGAGTTTTCATGGTATGCAACAATGCTTTAAAACTCACATCAGAAAGCATGGCAGCCAGGTGTTTTTTACCAGCTGCTGCTTCTATGATCCATTGTTTTCACCTGGACGTACAGTAACATACAGGCACACTGTGTCTTATGTGTGCTATAGACAGGCATTCAGCATTCAGTATGTACACTGTAAGGATAGATCTGCTGTCATATAAGTGGACTGATATTTCCATCTGAACTGATACAACATGAATACTGGGTCCAGTCATGTAATCACACCTGCTATATGGTGTACAACATCAACCAATAGTCCTTATTCCATTGGCATTGCATGCATTTATGTTCTGGACCATTTCAGTGTACCTCTATGAATGGGCAAGAAGTGAGTGCTACTGACATTAAAAAAATGACACCAGCATATCTTTAAATGGATAACCTTTTGAAATGTCAGGAACCATTAGACCGAGTCCTAAAACACAGAGACAGAATGGCTGAAAAATGGATTTACACATACCAAGTTCAAAATGTCCACTTCTCAGAATATTCAATCTTGTTTCAGGTATAACGATCTCAGACTTGGTATATATAAGTTTGTTGAGGCCACACCAGGAGCACAGGACGGCTTGCCCTACTGCAAAAAAACACTTTAAAGAAGAAGAGTGATCTTTGAAATCTTCTATTTTCTTGGCACATGGAATGAAACAAGTTTGTCAACCAATGCCTTTTGTTATTTTTTTTATTTATTTATTTATTTAACATTTGTTGACCGGGAAAGTCCAACTAGGTTCCACAGAGCCTGTTTTCAGCGGAGGCCTGGGGAGAAATGCTCCAGATGCATGTCTTTGGAATGTGGGAGGAAACCGGAGTACCTGGAGGAAACCCACGCGAACACAGGGAGAACATGCAAACTATTTATTCATTTATTTATTTACTAGTTATTTATTTATTTACTGACATTTGATTACTGGGAAAATCCAACTGGGTAGAAGGCCATTTTCAGCAGTGGTCTGGGGAGAAAAGCTACAAATTATTACAAAATAGTTTAAGAACAATAACTTTACAATCTTCAAAAATAAAACGTGCAGTTTAAATAATTATAACAAATTAGTGACAATATTAAAACATCGGTAAAGAATAGATATAAGTTACATGACAATCATTTAATATTCATAGAAAATGTGGATAGTATGTAGAGAAATTAAAGGTAAGTTAGTCTAATACAAACATGAACTGGAAGATGATGTGAGGGAAAAAAAATCTGTGGTATATTTGCAGAGAAAGACAGGGAGGAGAATTTGATTGAAGTAAGGAAGTAAGTGACAAAGGGACAGTAAGGAGGTATAAGGAATGAAAAGGTCCTTGTTCACATTTAGGGATATAGTTTATCCTGGTTTTGAGCAAGAACAGAGCCAGATTTTAGCCAGGAAGTCTTTCAGAGTGGTTTTGAAAGATAAGAGGAAGGGTAATCACCTGATGGATACAGGTAAGAAGTTCCAGGCCTTAGCAACTTTGTATGAGTACAGACAATGCCAAGCAGATTTGATAGGTCTGTAGAAAGACAGGAGTTTGTGGTCACTAGATCAGAATGACTGAATGGGATCATAGTTGTATAGAATGTTTTTTAGTGCTGGACAGGCAGATGGATGCTGGGTAATCCTACAGGTGGCAAGAAGAAATGCAAAAAAGTACATTATTATCCCATTTGGCAAAGCAAAATTCCCCACTAATTACAATATTGACAGCACTCCTTTATTTTCTAACCTAGTGGTGAAAGATCTGGGAACAAAGGTGAACAGCAATCTGAACTTTGGCCACCATGTTTCCATGGTGGTAAGGAAAATCTTCTACATTGGTCATCTCATAAGTAAAGGCATTGCATCTAGTTCTAAGGATGTTATAATCCCACTTTACTTGACCATAATGAGACCGTTAATAGAATACAATGCTCCCTTCTGCATGTATCTCACCAGACACCTGCAGCAACTGAAGAGACTACAAAGGTTTCTCACTAAGAAGATATAGGGCCTCTAAACTATGACCTACATGGATAGACTGAAAGCCATGTCACTGTACTCTGTATCATATACGGTACTGAGAGGCAACTTGTGCCTGGCTTACAGGCAGTCTCTGACCCTGACCTGATGGAAATGCTGCACATCCGCAACTCAAATGACACTAGAGTCACTCACTCTAGAGATCTCTACCTTAACAGTGACATTAACAGAACTTGCTGGAGAGACAGATATATCTCCCAGAGATGTCCACTGCTCTGGAATAAACTTCCAATTCATGTGAAGTAGAGCTTGTCAATGACTCTCTTCAAGCACAACCTGGACAAATGGATGGGTGACCACAAATTCACCCCAGGGGTGGTACCAGTGTCCCTCATGGATAGGGATAGCCCTTCAATTGCCACTCAGTACCTCTCAGCATACTAATTATCCTCCATTCTACCTAAAGCTTTTAACTATACTTTCCTGCCTTACCTCTGCCTGCATTAATACTCTCTAACACTGGGTAACATGAACCATAGCTCACATACCCATATACTTCCAAACCTTTATCTTTCAATTACCACTATCACCTCGCTCCAACTCTCTGCCCTCACCACTTACCAAACTCACTTCCACCATGATATCTCCTCACCAAGACAAACTTTAAATGCTATCCATAACTACCTGCCCCCATATATCAGAATTGATCCTGGCCTCCTCAAACCCCTTCATACTGACTACTACCTATATAAAATACAGTCCAATAAAAATAAAACCCTAACCTCCCTACAAAACCAAAACATAATCTATAAATTTAACAAACTCTACCTTCACATTCTAAATATACTAACTCATAGTGGCAACATACACCCCAACCCAGGGCCTTACATCACACATGACCCTGACCCTAATTTCACCACACCACTAAGCCATAGACAGAAAGCCTCTCTTCTACTTCTCAACCTTAATATTATGAATATAGTTAATAAAGTTCATGAACTACATGCCCTATTAGCTCTATATAATCCAGAAATTGTACTACTGACAGAAACCTGGCTTAAGCAGAAATCAACAATAATGAAATAACACCACCAGGCTATAGTATCATTAGAACAGACCAGAAAAGTAAAAGGGGTGGGGGGTGGGGGGGTAGGACTACTATACCAAAATCACCTCAAGTTAGAACAAGCACAAGTAAATATTCCACACATAAATAATGCAGAAATTATCCTTACAAGACTGAAACTAAATCCCAATAAACATATAAACATCATAGGTGGCTATTTCCCACTGGGTAACAACATAACCAATATGGAAAACCTGCTAGAATCAATCTCAAACTCCTTACCTCAGGAAACCATCTTATTAGGAGATTTTAATATAGACTGGCAAAATTCTACTGGCCAAAATCCATCTACCCACATCCACCTGCATGGATTTACCCAACTTATCTCAACCCCCACTAGAACTGGCAAAACGTATAAGTACCAATCCATGTTGGACTGGATTCTAATAATTGATCCCTCACTCACATTCCAGGTAGGCTGCCTGCCAGACAGCCTTAGTGACCATCAGTCCACTTTCCTACTCAGAAAAATAACTCACCATATTACCCAACCATCTCTCAGAGTAATCAGGAAACAAGAAGAACTTTAAACCTGACGACTTTATCTCTGCCCTAAAACAATGCTACTGGAAACCACTAACACAACTACCACTAGAGGAAGCAGTTCATTACTTTAACTCATCCTTCTTAGAAATGCTAAATCATCACGCACCCATCAGAACCATTAGAACTAAAGCTACATATGCTCTCTAGTTAACTAGTGCTACTAAATCCATCCTTAAAGAAAGGAACAAGGCATTGCTACAGTACCACAAAAAATATAACCCAGTCCACAAAACAACACTACTTAGAACTCCGCAATAAAGCCAAAAAGCAGGTTAAACTAGATAAAATTAACCACTATCAAAACCTCCAAGAAAAACATAATCACAACCCCCAAAAATTCTGGTTGGGTGTGAACTCTTTATTTCTACCAGGGAAATCTGTAACCCCAACCCCAGCTATAACTAATAACCTAAAAGATATCCCCACCCAGTTTAACAAATACTTCTCCAAAAATGTTAAGACTCTTGTAGAAACCCTAACTATAGAAGCAACAGTGACCCATCCCCCACCCAAATCAACACATTCACCTATGACAACAACCCCCACTTCTGCCTAAACTCAGTTCCCGTCAACTCCATTTTAAAACTCCTCCGCAAGCTAAAACCAACCACCATAGCCACAGACCACTTACCAGCTCAATACCTACAAATAGCCACAATAGCTATAGCCCATCCACTCGCAATTCTAATAGATCGATATTAGAGTGTAAAGTACCCACTCTATGGAAAATCTCCCACATCATACCACTGCATAAAGGAGGTAATTCCATAGAATTAAACAACTACCGACCTATAGTTATCTCATTACCCCTATCAAAAATACTTGAAAGAGTCATACACACACAGCTAATGAACTACCTTCTAGAAAATAACCTCTTATCCAAATATCAACATGGATTTAGACCCTTCCATAGCACTACCACTGCTCTAATGTCCTTTACCAAAACAATAAATAATCACAGAAATATGGGCCAACTAGTCTCAGACATTTTTCTAGACCTGTCAACCATAATATACTCCTCAAAACACTATACAACCTAAATATGAGCACCCCTCCATCTCATGGTTTAAAAACTACCTATCAGGGTGGCAACCTCTGCTACCAAGATGCGTAGGAGTACCTCAGGGCTCTATACTCGGCCCATTACTCCTCTCTTTCTTTACTAACCAACTGTCTACTGCCACACCCAATGCCTCAGTCATTCAATATGCAGACAACAGCACTCTCGTATGTGCAGCCCACACACTACATGGCCTCCGCACACTAACCCAAGAATGCAGAGACTTTATTCAGCAACTCCCAACCTATCTTAAATCCAAACAAAACTCCTCATCTTTGGTCCAGGCAAATCCCCTCCATTTGATAACTTCACCATAACTTCCTTGAATAATATCATGATCACCTCCACCTCCCATACCAAACTCTTAGAGGTAGAAATAGACAACAACCTCAGATTTGATATTCATATAGCCCAGACTATTAAAAAGGTACACAAAAAACTCCTCTATCAGAACAAATTATATCTCACTAAGCAAACTAAAGTTACCATAGCTAAGGCACATTTACTGCCCACCCTCCTCTATGCTACCCCAATACTGACCAACCTTTGCAATACTGACCTAAACAAACTACAATTTTGTTACAACAAAATCACTAGATTTGCTAATGAAACCCCTTATAGGACCCACTACTGTGCAGCACTCAAACAGCTAAACTGGTTAGAACTGCCTCACCTACTAAAACTTAACCAATTAATACTGGCACATAAGTTATTCTACTACCCAACTAAAATCCCAGCACTCCAAAAGCTAGTTAAACCGTATTTTATAACAAGAACCCTAAGCTCAACAACCCCAAACCACCTACAATCATCAAACATAGTAATGAAACTGGGAAAGCTCTCTTTGGCTTTTCCATCTCAAAAGCATGGAATAACCTACCCTGCCACCTTACCTCCAGTACCTCCACCACACAATTAAAAAAACTCCTCAAGACTTTATGAACATCTGGCTATGCTCCTGTAACCCCCCACAGGATAAACAATAAATTGACAACCTGTCCCCACCTCATAAATATTATACCCTCAACTTAAAAACCCTCATGTTCACACTCACCTGGCTCAACACCATTACTTCACCATCAATAACTCAGTATAAAAACCTTGACTAGCATTTTTGGTTTCCAACTATGTAGAACTATATAGTAAAATTAAATGTCCTTAGAGCCAAGGGCTGTATTACATCTAATACCTAACATACAATATAGCCTATTATATAGTACCCATTTTATATACTCCTGTACTCTACACAATTCCGTTGAATTCCAGTTCTACTTTTAAATTGATTGCACAAGTTACATGATAACATGTACTCTGGTCGTTCATTTTTTTCTATGTACTTTTGTATTTCTAATCATTTTTTATTCTATCTGCTATTCTATGTAATATTGCAGTTCATGTTGATTTTATTTTATGTAATATTTGCATTGTCTTGATTTGTATGTTATCCTCATGCAATTTTATGATTTTATGTAAACATTCCCCAGGATTCGTGAAGCTCGGCACAAGGACGGCATTAGGCTTGCACCGACTGTGTGGCGTAGAAATGGTGCAGTAGCACCATATGCGTATTAATGAAGGCACGCTGCCACCACATCCACATGCATAGGAAATGCACGAGTGCATGGGGCGTGTCGAAGCGACATACGGAGGCGTGGACATATCGGCTGTTTACGTGCAACCTAAAATGCTGAATATTACAGCCTGCCTCCAATAGTAATCACACCTGTCAGTGTCCGTGGATACTGAAACGTATGCAAAACATGCAAGACAGTTTTGCGAACACAAAAATAAGAAGCAAACACAAATGCACGTAGCTGAATATTGAGTCCCCATCCCTCGAACAAATGACATTTAAAACCCGTGCCCCTATTCTATTGCAGTGTTGATAGTTATACCAAGTGGAAGCAAAATGCATCGTGTTAGTGCACTGCCAATAGCTAAAGTCTAGCCCAATGGTTAGGGTTACCACCTGTCCCATATTGTGAGGGACAGTCCCCCTCTGGGCAGTTGTGTCCATACCAAAACCATTATAAATGTAAAATATCCTGTGATAGTAGGACATAATTATGTCTCACATCTTATGTAATAGTCACATAAAATAGTTATTTCCATATGTAACATACCTACATGTTACAAGAAACAGAATAACCAAGTAAACGAAACAGAAGAAGCAGCTAAACTGCTACAACAATAAGTTTACATTTAGGCATAAAACAAAAGTACTATCCGTTGTACTGACCGTGGGTATGTGTTAGCCTGTAAAATCTGATGTGTGTTCCGAATATATCCCATCCTGGCCATATGAAAAGGTGGCAACCCTACCAATGGTCAGAGCATTTGCCCAAACTCTGCCCATTTGCGTTCCAAGGTGTCCTTGTCAGGATGGGCCAAAGATGAACGGATATTACCCGGGTCTACCTACCACGTCATGAAAGATAAGCATTTGCATGTACTTATGTGCGTGATGTACAGCATGTGGAAGGGGAAAAATGCTAGGGTAGTCCTCACAACCATACAGGTACCAGAGATATGTAGTATATGCAATGTGTTCCCTTGACCGTGCCATGGGCCATCAACCAGAGAAGGGATGGATGGAGTGTGTGGAATATGGGTGTGGGGGGGGGGCAGGTAATGTAATAATTCGCCAAGGGGAGACTGTGTTGGATGCACAATAGGTGAACTGGAGGTGTATGAGGGAGCAGTGGGTGAATCAGAAAGAAACACAAAGAACAAACATACACATCTGCAATACAACCTGACAGGTCATACTGTAGAACACAATCCCAAAAACATATAAATATTAAAATGTGCGATACACATGTACAGAAACGTCACCGGCACATACCCACATAATGGTCTGGACTGAACTGAGCCATCCAACTACAACACACCAGGATGCATAATTGAATACCCATCATCCCCTCTACAGCACACAACCCCCCACCCCCCCCATTCCTGAACGTTCACCAAATCCAGCCATACTCGGGCTGCTAGCTTGGCGCAGCCATATCTGCACATAGTGACCACTACTCATATCTAGTAGGCAGTCTCACCCTAGGCAGTGTCAGGATTGCAAACTATGTATCCTTTGCATGTAAAACCTTATCACGTTTTCATAAATCCAAAAATATCGAAGGTTATTGGCTTGTTAAATTTTTGGATATCCCTCATGGGATAAGTATCCTGTGTAAACATCAGACTTGGTGTCACGACACGATGTCCAGTCCTGTAGACATCTGGACACAACTTGTATGTGCAGTAGTGGTTCACGAGACTGCTCAGCCTCCAGCCGGTCATGCAGAACCTACTACCTGGGATTAAACACCTGACCATGATGCATGGCTTCCCA
>NC_056727.1:239160284-239197784 GCF_019279795.1 Protopterus annectens
TATAGGAAACAGTATTAGCAACTATAATGCTACAAGAATAACATTTACTTATGCAAACCAGTGAAGTAGTCTATTTTCTACTGGCTGTGGGTATGTGTTGCCTTGCCAAATCTGACATCTCTACATATAGGTCCTATAGAGCTGCCACCTTTCCAAATGGCCAAAGTGGGATCTGTTCCGTAGAAATGTCATACGTACCAGGTCAGAACATACCCACAGCTGTGCATAGCACAGAAGTATACGTATTAGCACAAATAAAAGCTTAGTCTAGTAGCAGTCCAGTTGCTTATGCTACTTCACATAACATATAGAAGTGTTATATATACAATAACTGCTACATGCAACTATCAGAGAAACGTAGAATATAATATTGTCCTGTAATCAGGACATTTGCTGTGTCTTGATTATTTTCGCATGACACATACGCCTAAGGAGGGACTGTCCCACGCAAAATGGGACAAGTGTTAATCCTAAAGTCTCACCTTGGCCAATTTAAAAGGTGGCAAACATACAATAGGTATGCGGTAGCATGACCCGGCAGACGGATGTGGGTCCCAAAACACATTTACTTGTCTGCATTGCAGAGTATCGGTTCCCATGTATCAGCCAGATGGGAGCAGATTGTATGAGGAACACGCATATAATATGATTGACTCACTGGACAGGCCGCCGATTACGTACAGTCGAACACCATGCCATCGCCTAATGGTCAGCCATACCCGATGCTGTAGTCATGTAGTCCGATGTAATAGGCATCACAAGGGAACGCGCCCACCCAGCGTGAGTGACACATGCAAGCACCAATGTCGGTGCATGTGCAAGTGAGGGAGCAAGTGGGTGTAAGTGTGTTTGGCTACCAGTATGCAAGTATTGCACTGGTCAAGAAATGTGGAGTCTAACCAAGTGTAAGAAGCCAGAGGTCAGCAGTGCTTAACACCATGCAAACCCAGGCACAACCGCTCCCAACTGCTTTAGTGTGCCTTACTCACTCCATATCCAATGGGCTTGTTCTGGCCGCAAACAAATAACCGTCATTTGCAAGTGTTAGTAGCAACACCCTTCACACACAGCTAATGTGAATTGCCAAAACACCATGGCAAATATACAGACAATAGACAGTACCACACACATACCATACAGCACAGTCATCCAACAGTATATCAATGTACCAGCAGATATGTTTGGACCACTGGTGTTTGCAGACCTGGCAGTCTTGTGTTTACATGTGTAAGCATGCCCAGTATGACCATTCCGCATGTTGTCGACTGACATTGCTGTCATACCTTCATGTGTTTGAGCATGCCTAGTATGGTCAACCGTATCGCAAGTGTTACATGTCCAGGTAGTCTGTACTGTGGTGCCAACCTCTGCGTTGTATACTGACAGGTGGCATGCTGTGTCTGCAGGGTATCCATAGGTCATTTGGCATTGACTGTTGCTACATTTCTGCACAGCATGGGGGGACATCCGACTGTATACACATTTCTACACAGCACCGGGGGGGGGCACACCTGACTGTTACATGTGTACGTTGGCAGGGGGGCACAGCTGACACTTGTACACTTTTGTTACTACTGTACTGGTATGTCAGGTACTCCATTTCAGTGTATAGATCTACCTATTGTGCTGGCTAGAGGTATATCAGTGTACTCCACATCTTAGCTTTAATTACCAACATATTAGTTTCAGACATCCTAGCCTTCACAACCTACATCCAACTGCCTGGCCTGCTGTAGTCTGTCTGTGTGGGCCTGTGGGGGGGGGGGGTCATCCATTGGGCATATTCAGAGGCCATAGTACAGCATTTGTCTGTGTTGGTCTACACCTGTCCAGCTAGTTGAGACTTGTGTGGGCTGTATGGACACACATGATGCTCAGCCCATTACCCACACCGGGTTATGACACCCTGTGGACTACTGGCTACTACGGTGACCCCGGTATGTGCTACAGATGTCATGGTGCCACTATGAACATCTACTGTCCGCTGCCTTAACATCCGGCCACCAAATTCCCTTGCATGCTCACATCCATACCATAGCTAAAGGTAACAAAACATTCTAATACAACTGCCAATTGGTAGGTTGATTGACTTACCTTCAGTGTGTGCCAGACCTGAGGATGGTGCTGGAGGGCTGCCTATGTCGGATGCACACAGTGCACTTCCTATACATGGCTGAGCACAGGTAATGTCATGCTTGGCATCCCTTTTACTGTCTGTGCGAGTCAGAGAGGGTGACATTCCCTGGGTACCTACTGTGTTAGTGCATATGCTATGCGTTGCCTCTTTTCCAAGGCCAGGTCATACTGGGCACACTTCCTTCCACCTACTGGATCCGGCACATGTTGTTCCTCCTCGGAGTAACTCTGTGCCTGTACAGGCCTTGGCATTGGTGGGGGGCTGTGTGGCCCTGCCCCATGCTGTTCCTGCTGCAGCTGTTTCCACAGGATCATATTGTGTAGCATAGCACATAACATAACAATTTGGGTGCATGTAGCTGGTGAATACTGCAAGGCTCCACTGGATGTGTCTAGAGACCGGAACCGTGACCTGAGCATCCCAAACACATGCTCTATTATATGCCTGGCCTGTGTGTGTGCCTCATTATGGCATATTTGTTCAGGTGTGTGTGTATTTCTGATGGGTGTCATCAGCCACGGCTCCAGTGGGTACCCAGCATCCCCCACTAGGTGACCGTAGGGTATGCCCATATTGGCAAAGCTGTGGTACAGCTGCATCAGATGCCATATATTGGAATCGTCATAGCTTCCAGGGCAGCCAGCAGACACATTCAGTATAATGTTCTGGGCATCGCATACGACCTGGCAGTTGATGGAGGGGATGCCCCTATGGTTAATGTAGACCCTACCCTGCTTAACGGGTGGTGCTTTGATGCATACGTGCCTGCAGGCTATAGCACACACTACCCCAGGGTAGTCTGTCACTTGGTGGAAGAGACGCATATTGCTGGTCAACACCTCACATGTGTTGAGGAAATGTATGTGCTCACTGGCATGTGGTGACACAGCATCCAGGAACTGGTGGAATATTCTGGATGCAGATGCCTGTGAGATCCCCATGATATCCCCAGTTCTGCTTTGGGAGGTACCTGTGGCTAGTATACCTAGGCCTACGCATACCTTGGTATCCACTGGGATGGGTTCCTTTGGCCTGTTCGATGTGTCAGGTGTGGCCGGCACAGCTCAACAATCTGCTGTAGGAAGTCTCTGTCCACCCCATAGCGCTCCACTATCTCCAGCTCATGTAGCCCCTGGTAGGTTACCCTGGGTCTGTACAGTCTTCTCTGTCTCCTCACTGAGGGTTGTTCGGCAGCATTCACATCCTCACCACCCTCAGCCTCCTGCACATGTTGGTCTATATTGGCTGCTGCAACCCTTCTCATTTCATTGGATTGTTTTGTAAAATTTCCCTGCATGTATACACCGGTGGTGTAGAGTATGGAAAAACCCAAGGGTATGGTGCTTGCTCACTTTATCGTAGTGTTCTGGGCTGGGCGGGGCCTGTAATCTGCTGCTTGTGATAATTATCACCTGTTTGCCCAGCTTGTTCACCTTGACTACTCTCCTACTGCTGTTGATCCTTCCAATTGCAGTAGGCAGGTATAGACACACCCCTAACTTAGGTGTGCTAAGTCAGGAGCAATCCCTAGACACAGGGCTCCAATGTACGTACAGTATGCCTGACACCCACCCCCATGCTTTCACCTATATTTGAGTCCTGCACCCGGCTGTCTATACACATACACTCTTGGGATCTGCATCACTCCCTTGGGATAAACGGGATTCACTATTTTCCACCTCGTTTGCATAGTATTGTTTTCTAATGCATAGTTACATGACCCATACTGAGCCTCCCCAAAAATAACCACTGCTTACTGTCGCGCAGACCCACACACAACTGGTTAAAAGCACCTTACTATCACTGTATACGATGTCCCTTGTTCTTCCCAGCAACAAAACAACCAGCCACTGCACGGCTCGAACACGGGACCCTGCACACCACAGAAAATGTGCTTTACCACTAAGCCATGGCAAATATACGTACATTTGAGGTTATCACGTACAGATCATCCAGCACAGGCATTCAACAGTAAAGGACATGTATTCCAACATGTAGATTTATGTGTGCTAATGTCCACACACATACGCACACACACACACACACACACACACACACACACATATATATATATATATATATATATATATATATATATATATACACACACATATACATATACATATACAAATACATATGTAGATATAGAATATATATCTCAACAGCAGACCACGTGACACCAAAGTATTAGACAAGAATGAAAAGGAAACCACGTGTGCCTTCTGCATTATGTACCGGTGTTAATATCAAGGTAAGTGTGTTTTTGTGCGTCACACAGGTTCAGACTGTATTAAGGGTAAGATTAGGGCTGCTGACATTACTCACCAGACCTATTGCCAAATGTATGGTATGTCTTGCCAACCCAGTATCTTGGCCGATTGTGACATTTATGGCCACTATATAGGAAAACAACAAAACACGCTCCTCAACACATCCAGTAGTTAGCTACTCACGGACACTGACACATAAGATATGACTGCCAAACACAGACACCTGCCATGCCTTTGAAAAGAACACCTGCCTGTCTATTCTATCACACTACAGCATTACACAGTTACAGAATGAGCTACCGAGATTACTGGGACACAGCACTCCCAGAGGTGTACTTGTAGATGGGTGACATCATCAGCAATGGCAAAGTTTGCGATAGGGATTGTATGGAGTGTGAGCAGTCTATAAGCATTATTCTGTCCTCAGGCAGACGGAGACACACATACACACACACACACACACACACAGTTGGCATGGTTGGGATTAGAACACAGACCTAACTATCTTATCACACTACAGCATTATGCAGTTACAGAACACGCTACCAAGATTACTGGGACACAGCACTCCCAGAGATGTACTTCTAGGTGGGTGACATCATCAGCAATGGCAAAGTCAGCGATAGGGATTGTATGGAGTGTGAGCAGTCTAATCGCATTATTCTGTCCCCAGGCAGATGGAGACACACACACACAGACACACAGTTGGCATGGCTGGGATTAGAACACCGACCTAACTACATTATCACACTACAGCATTACACAGTTACAGAACGCGCTACCGAGATTAGTGGGACACAGCACTCCCAGAGGTGTACTTCTAGGTGGGTGACATCATCAGCACTGGCAAAGACGGCGATAGGAATTGTATGGAGTGTGAGCAGTCTAAAAGCATATTTCTGTCCCCAGGCAGACGGAGACAAACACACGCCAGTGGTGAGTTCAGGGCAACTGCCTATCTACTGACCACTATTACAATACTAAATAGATACAAGCCATGCCACAGACTCTACACCTTTCAAGACTGTCAATATGACCTTCTAGGAATGCGGACATTGACATGGATGCTGGCAGTTATGATGTACATACCTGTGAACCTGTGTGTTCAATGTAGGAGTCCATACTGAAGTGGGGTATGGCCGTCTGTTGACTGGATGACTATTGTCACTATACAGGGGTACATTGGCCATGCCCATACACATAGAGCCACATAACTGACACAATGTGTCACTGGGCATGGTCACACAGTAGCACACGGCCGTTTGGAATGCACTATGTGTCCATCTACACAATGTTATACTGGGCATGCTCACACACGTAGTAGCACAGGGCTGTTTTGTATGCACTCTGATTCTAAATCACGGAAGGGCACAGTGGCCATGCTATTGCAGTTAGACGTGAACAATGCATTGTAATGGACTCTGGTGTCAATAGTTGTCATTGTTAGCAGGAACGTTGCACTACATATATCTGACACCGGTCTTCTACACAATGTCTGGTACTGTCCGTCACCTTAGATGTACCAATCTAAACCTGGCACACTACTACCAGCTCTGGTGATGTCCTGCCAGGAGTGGCTACTTCACCCATATAGTACAATTCATAGACGAATGTCCTGAGACCAGGTTAACACCCTGACACCTAGAGGACAACTGCATTGTATGTGTATGCTAAACATTGCTAGATGTGTAGTGTTCGTAATCACAACTGCCCAATGTAGATCCAACAATGGGGAATACTGACATCTGTGCAGTGAGGAACACCTGGCTGAAGGCTCAGTTGTGCACAATAGCACTACCACCGTATACCTCGGATACAGACATGTGTGCCATAACACCGATATGGACCGCTCCAGGTGGTGGTGTCCCCACGTACATGAAGGCCATTCACATGTACTGACCAGTACACCCTCACTTCACAGATGTGTCAGGTGCAGATCACAGTGTCAAAAGCTGCATTCTAGGATGTAGTCCTCAGACATCACCATGTCCTTGGACCAGCAACACACATCCATACATGTGGTAGAACATATATTAGTACAACACCATGTGACCCATGACCAGTGGACTGTACCTAGCTCTACATCAACTGTGCAGACTACCCATTTTCTGACACAGTTGCATCATGTGTTATGCAATGCAATGATACCACTGTTTGTAACCAGGTCAGCCGTGCACATAACAGGAGCCCTGGGTCATATACAGCAGTAACAGATGACTGTTGCTATACACCAGTAAACACCCTCATGTTTGGATATGACGTACATGTACCTGCCGTGGATATGTGCATGCCACACACATACACAACACATATGTACATAGCATAGCTGTTGCTGCCCTTCATGCAGACTGGTGGCTACAGCAATTACACACATGCACACGGAAGGTAGGTCCATGGCTGTTGAATGCTAACAGTACATAAGGTGTGATATCAATGTTGACTGAGTTAACATTCCCTCTGTACTGGCTACCCATTACAACTATCATATCATACAACAATCCATGTGTCATGTATGTCATCACACATGTCCACCAATTGCAATGCCTACAAACATGGCTAAATGACAGGAATGTAGGACCTACACACATGTACATGGAGTGGTGTGCATTCAGCTACCATGAGTGTGCAGTAGCTGATGTTTGCAGGTGACGTGTGTCTTACTACAACATGCAGTTGCAATGCAGCCCCATCATTGCCAACTGTATATGGTGATATACTGATGGTACGGTAAGATGTACATCAGGTATGGACGGATGTGTGGACATAACTAAGTGGTGGGCCATCTTTTCAGATGGATGTTTGCTGAAGACAGCTGACAGATGTGTCACAAGCTGTCCTACAATAACATTTGCAAACACTAAGCTATGTTTCTGTTAATTGAAGGGGAACACATACAACCTACACAGCGGTCAGGGTGTCACTGATTGTAAATCACTTGACACCTGTAACACTTAAGACCTCCCATGTGCAAATATCAGCAAAATTGCCAAAGGTAGCATCAGTACACATTGTAATGTGGGCAATAGTGCTGCATGTCTGTCATACGTATCATAAGATAACAGGTGTTTGATTCACAGTATTGCCATGTGCGCTTGCTTGTGTGTCCATATATGCCACGTATGGTGAGAAATACATTCCAATTGTTACTCACACTCCTGTACACTGTTGTAGAGATCTGTACATACTGCATTGTAGAAAGCAAGACATAGGCAGGGGTGGGGTGTGTATCACACACATGTGAGCTATTTGTACGTGCATTACATAGGTGCATTTAATTGAGGACTCCACAGTGTGTGTGTGTGTGTGTGTGTGTGTGTGTGTGTGTGTGTGTGTGTGTGTGTGTGTGTGTGTGTGTGTATGTATGGCTGTCTGGTCCATGGAGTGAGGATGTATGTTACCATAGTGAACAGATAGGACCCCTAACCACTCCAGGTGATGCAATCTACTACCCTGTTGATGCCATCGATCTTAAGCATTACTGACTACCTGTACATGTGTATTATCTGTGTTGCATCATATGGGTGCACAGTACTGTAATGGTGATTACCACATAGGCAGGGGTCCTCACCTCAACACTATCAAGTGTGTGTGTGTGTGTGTGTGTGTGTGTGTGTGTGTGTGTGTGTGTGTGTGTGTGTGTGTGTAGTTGTGTGTTCTCATCATGTAATGTGAATGTGTATTACTGCTACACAGTGAAGCCTCAAGCTATCAACTGGCCTCTACCCTTGTCATCAGCTAGACTGCTATGTAAACTCCCTGCTCCATGTAACTGTATCTGTGATGTCACCACGTATGGATGTCACGTCTCTAGCCACTGTAGCTTAGTACACAGCTCCCATGCTCCTGGATCAGTAGATATGTAGACATCTTTGGAATGTCATTCTTTCTAAAAGTGAGGTTGAAGCTACAAATAGCATGCTGGTATTGCCATACATACCTGTGAGTAGTCCACATTTACACATGGGAAACTGCAAACACTGACACTCAACAGCACATGCAATTAGACCTGAAGGAGGAAAGCAGGACATCATGACCTACATGCTGTTACTGTTGCTACCAAGACACATACTGTGAGTAGAAAACAATGCATTCTAAACCTGTACTACATGGTATGTCTGCTGTGTGTCAACAGTACACAACAATTGTAATCTACACTTATCTCCCTATTTTGTTCACCCTGTGCATCAGACCATATGAGCACATCCCTGCACCGATGGTGTGGATGACAGGGATGCAGCACAGGCATCATCATATGCACAGGGTGATAATGTTTGCCAGGGGCCTAGGCTGCACCAGTGGATGACATCATGTGTGTGGGTTAGGGCCTGTGTTCTAATTGGCCATGTGTGGTTGTTATGCATGTGTGTGTTGCGGTGCCCTACAGATGTTTCTGGTGTGTGTGTGTGTATGTGTGCACACATTTCTGCCATGTGTCTGGCCTACACAGGGGTCTTATTGACAGCTCCAGACTGTACAGACCAGGTTCTACAGCTCACGATGTATGGCCATGGCCACGTGACCTGTGCCTGCCAGGGGTTGCACGGGCACTACCAGGCAGAGGTGCAGATTGGGTACTGTCCGATGACACATGACCACTGGAACCATGTCCCCGTTGGGACCATCCAGGGCCATATGCACATGGCCTGCTGTGTCCTGGGGTGGACAGCGCAGCACCAGCTGCACTGCTGCTGCTTCCTCCACTATGGGAGCGGGCATGTGAGGTAGCTCATTCACACAGACCTGCACCAGGTGATGTAGCTGGCCTTCATCCACGTGCCCTATGCCTCACTCCTACCAGATGTTCCAGCACAGACAGCTCATGCTCGCGGATTGTCATGCCATGGTCAAGGATTCCAACCATGTCACCCAATCGTCTGTCCAAAACCTCAGCAATCTGCTGTTGAGCATTTGCCAATGCCTGGATGTTGTCATTTAAAGAACAGATACCAGCCCTCTGAAGCCTCTGCCCTTCTCTGTTCTGCCATTCAGCACATGCCTGTGCCACCATTACAGCCTGAAACATGCGTCTGGTGACACCAGCTGCTGCGCTCTGTCCTGCAGGGGCATGTCAGCCAGAGGTCCTCCTATGAGCAGCACTGGCCACATGCCTGTGTGGCCCATCTCCAGTCATTTGCCTGACACCATGGTGTGAATACACTCCTTCTGTAGCCACCACACTTTCCTGTTCCAAGCTACCACATGCCAACTGTCCTTCCTCTATGGCCACTGGTGATGGGGTATGTGCTGACATGAGATCTATGTGCGGGGATGAGGGGGATATCGGTGGAATGGCAACCAATGGCACAGAGTCAGCCCCTGACAACCCTGCCTATGCCTCAAGCATATGTTCATCATCACTGCTAGAGTCTGTGGGGACACTAACATCAGATGGACTGCAGGAGGGTAATGCACCTACATCACCTGTGAAGGCAAACAAAGACTCTACATTACAATACAGACACACACACACACACACACACACACACACACACACACACACACACACACACACACACAGACACTCAGACAGACAGACGCACAAACACACACACACACACACACACACACACACACACACACACACACACACACACACACACACACACACACACACACACACACATAGACACACACAGACACACACCATGCATGTGATTTGACAGAAGGCATGCAGCATGCATGTGATACAGCAGACAGCATGTAGCTCAGACAATAATAGTGGTAGTTATCATACATCCCTGGGTTGCACACAACAGCATGCATGTGTCATAGCAGAAGCCATGTATTTCACACAATCATGGTAGTAAGCATGCACCTCTGAGTTACATCATGTGGACCAGCACAGGTTAGCAGTATACATGGCTGATGTGTGGCATATGACCTTGACATTAACATGTAGTATGACATGTAATCTGCTGACGTGTGCATTGACATGCATACATGTTTAACACAATGGTGTCCTGTCACATATACAGTGGGGTAATGGTGTCACATTGCAGTGTTGTCTGTCCGCTCTACAGATAAAATGCACATTTAGCAGATGTGCATGACCATTGCAGAGTATTATGAGGCGTCTATATTGTTATACAGTGTGAAGTACAAACACAGTGCCATTGCATGGAATCATGAGGCGTCTCTATTGCTATACAGTGTGAATTACAGACACAGTGCATAGCCATGACTGTGTGCATACACAATACATATATACTGTGGATTGTGACCCATGTCGCTGAGGTGTATACACAGTAAACCATGATGTGGAATGTGTGACACAGGTCACCGAAAGCCACACGGATGACACCCCTGCACATCTGCAAATATACTTTAGCTGCCTGGCAACCATGTCCACACATGGCAAACTTGTCAATAAACAATGTCCCACATGACATTTGTGCACCACACACACAAGGTGCACAGCTGGCAGTGATGTCCAACAGCAGCAAGGGAAATGTACTGTATCTGTGGCCTGATGTGGTTGTCTGTGTATGTATGTGGATGCTGTACAGGTGCCTACTGTCATGCTGTGACACAGTCATGATGTTCAACATATCTTATGTGGTCGAATGATGTTATGCCTCCACAAGCTGTGGACAGGCCTTTAGGATGTCCAGTGTTCCACATCTGCAATATAACCATTCAACAAAGGCTATAGTTGGACCATTTGTAGCCAATGTACAACAGGGTGTACACACAAACACATCACATCTACTGTGTGTTGCTACATGTCTCTGGCCATCCTCCATGGCCATGTGCGAACATGTGTTGGCCAAACGGTTGTGATGGCTGTCTATTTCACATGTCTGTGTTGTCCCATATGACATACACCCATAGATGTCATATACTCCACTGCCCACAGGGTTATGCAGACAAAGAGTTGTATGTTTGGTATGTGGGGTATGTTTTATGGGATAGTGATACAATGTCGCAGCCGGCCCACTACATGTCATGAACATGTCAGATGGCACATCACAATGTGTGCACTCATAGCAGGGGCATAATCCACAATGGTGAATCCTGTGGGCTGGCCATACTCCAGCTCAATGTGTAGTACTGTTTGTGTACCCCACATGTGTAGTTCTGATGTGTAGTACACGTTCCTACATTGAACAACACCTCCACCGTTGTATGTACAGCTGTCCACACATCTAGCAATGACAGTTTCTGAGGTTTCATGTCAGTGTTTCACTTAGTTTGTAAGTATTGCCCATGGGTAGCCATTGTGATGGATTGCATATGCGACCTGTATATTGTGACCGGACCATACATTATGTGTACATGTGTTAACTGGCCACATGGGGAATAGATCTGTGCATTAACATGCCTGATACTTATAACTGTCTCACCTGCAATGGCCTGCTGTCTTAGCAGAATGCCAGAGGTACCTATATAGGGGTGACACAGCAGTATGATCATTATCCACGCTTGTATGACAGCTACAGGGTGCAATGTGTATGTTAACATATTCGCCAGTACAATGGGATATACTATGGAGTATGCAAATGTGTGCATACACAGAGTAGCATACTATAGTATGCGGTATGTGTGTATACATGCCTTGCATATGATGTTACATTACATATTGTAAAGTGACACATGCAACTATATGGGATATAATAGTTATATGTGCAGTAGTGACTTACCAGGCAACTCCAGGCTCGGTGGTTAAGAGACACCCACCTCCACAATGTCAGCTAAGGCTTGTGGATGCTGTTCTGCCGGTGTCCCCAGGTTGGCCAGTAGCTCCTCGATATGTGTGAGTGGGGGCTGGGTTGGTGGCCTGCCACCTGTTACACCTTGTTCCCTGGTAATTGCATTTGCATGCTGTTTTGCACATCTGATCAGATTCATGCAGTGTCTGCACACCTGCTGGTATATGCGGTTATGGCCCCCCACATCATTAACCCTCCTGCGACGTTCCTGCCACAGGTCATCCCGCTGCTGTGCATCCTGTGGCACATGGCTAAAAAGGACATCATAGTTGTCTTGGAGGTAAGGTATAAGGGCCTCATCCTCCAAGCGTGTATAGGCTGGAAGCCTTGCTCGCGGCATACCTGGAAGACATAATGATGGAGACAGATCACAGTATCTCAGAGATGCACAGAGATACAGCTGCACATACATGTGTATCACATTTATTACATATAAATAGTTGTCTTTGCAAATCTTCATGACACTGACACCACTGACATGTTTGTGTCACACACATGTGACACCCAATGGGGATTGGATATTATCACCATATATGTGTGTCACCTGATTACATTGCTCATACTCCATGTGGATGCTGTCTTGATGTGGGGATGTCTGTTTGCCTATACTGGTGTTCTTACCTATCAGCACATGCCTGGATGTGTCCACATTAATGCTGTTGACCTTGATGCTGTGTATATGTCACATATAAACACATACACTGCCTTAACGGACATGACATGTGACACTGCAAACATGCACACAGAAGCCTTTACATGCATGTGTTTTGCCATATACATCTACACGGCACTGTACAGCAGTTCAACATCCTGCCACGTATCGCCTGTGTTGCACATGTGATACACATGGGACACTGGCTAGCCTGATGGTATTTGCAGGGATTGTTATCAACTATAGCATGTACGGCCAAGGTCATCTAGTAGTCTGTATGCCCTGGGCCATGTATGAGCCTAGGATGTAAGGTTACCTAGCTGTAGCCAACAGCCATGTTTCCAGTGCCAGGTGAAGCAGTGCCACATAACTGATCCACACGGTTAATGATACATCTACCATGCGGTCATCACACCATGTCTGACAGAGGTGAAATGTGCAGCTTTGCTGGACAGGATTGCATAGTATGGCAGGTGTATGTAACGTGTATGGCACAAGGATCGGACCAGCATGTGGCGATCCTTGTACTAGGAAGGTGGATGTCCATGACGTATGCATTTGAGATCAGGATATGTACGTGTAGCATGTCCAACATCACAGTGTTGGACATGCCTTTATGTGGGGTAGGCATCATGCTACATAGTGGAGATGAGGATTGTGAAGGCTTGTGCCGGCCATCCAAACATGGCCAATATCCCTTAAAGGTGATATGTGATTCGATATTGGTCACTTGAGTGATGAGTATGGCTGTACAATGATCTCTATGTTCATGGATGGCACCCTGTCATGACTAGGGTTGCCTCTTATGACTACCTAATAGGCTTGGTGATGTCACTAGCTCAGGGAGGTAAACTGCACAGCAGCCTCCCTTACACACAATGCCCATTATGTTGACCGCTGCCTAGGTGGTAGTTCATGGGTACAGGGTTATTAACCTAGCCATGACAATGCAATGTGCAGCTGTCAGATTGTGCAGATATGTCACACACCTCACCCACAAAGCCCCTTCTGTATATTGTCCACAACACTGAGTCAGCTATTGCTCCTAGGTCATAGCCATTCACATACTTACATAGGCAGATGCCTCCCATTTGTCAGTGTGGTATGGGCTACAATGAGGGGAGTACAATGAATTAACCCTGTTTTACTGTAGCTGGCACTGGTGTGATATGCACATATTACTCAGATACCTTTTGTAATGTTGGTTCTGTCAACAGTCCACTGGCAGAACACTCCTGTGACATACAAATGTACATCTAGTATACTGAGTGTAGGTAGAACACAGAATGGGTGATGATGTCCTATGACCTGTCATGGGTATGATATGCAGTGTGAAATCATCTGTACTGTCATCTACATCTGTACTGCTAACAACATATACATTGATTAAGGTTCATGGACTTTCAGACCAGACTCAGCAGGGTAGTAGTGCAGTGCCTCCCATTATGAGTGGTGTCTCCACTTTGTGGGTTGTGATAACTGTTGGTGTGCACCATTCAGTGTTTTCACAGACTGACATGAAGCTATGTTTTACATGATGTGTATGTGCAGAGCAAACTGTTTTGCCATATGTGTATGATACAACCAGGGATATGGACAGGTCCCATGCAGCCTGAGTGCACCTTGTACCATCATAGTTATGGTTACAGGGGCTCTGTAGTGTACATGGATATGTGATTGTGTACCTGTTGGGGAGGGCAGTGTGTTTATGTTATCTAACGCCCTATCTGTATTGCTTATTCATGCTCAGCACTTGTTCAGAACATGTAAGCACTACATGAGCTACTAATTACTATAGCACATAATCTTCCTCATTACCTACAGGTAAATACTGTTTATACTTACATTTCCCGCTTGCTTAGAGTAAAACAGCTCTTGTACACACTTTCCTCACTGATCTAGTGGGGAATAGTTAAATATTCAGGCATGTCCAAGTGTCAATTCCCAGTGTTCTTGCCTGTCTATATGATGAATAAGGGCATTGTGCGGCAATATAGAAATTGTCTCGTATACACAGTCAATATTCCCATCCTAACATACAACACTACAACCTGTGGGAGATGCACATATCTAGCCATGCTGGAGGTAAAGCTCTCTCCAACCCAGACTGAACCTGACAATCATGTGGGGATGTTAAACATTTGCACCACACCACACTCATCACATAGTCTCACTAGATCTCCACCACCACAGGCCACACATAGTAAGACTACAACATTTGCGGTGACTATCAATATTACTCTGTCTAGGCAACAGAGAACTCCAAAGCAGAAACAGAGGCAGCCCCCATCCCCCAACACAACACCAAATACTTATAGCCCACAGACTCAGTGTGCCCATCAACCACAGCCAATAGGGCAAAATAATGTACCCAACACACTAGTCATAGGTGACTGTATAGGCAGTCACACTGATGTCCCACTCACAAGGCTACACAAGGAGATAGTTACTGTCAGCTACCTGTCAGGTAACAGGATCCACAACATAACCTATGCACTCAGGTCACTCCTCAACAGGTACAATATGACTGTGTCATTCTCCATGTTAGTGTGAATGTCCTGAGATGTACCTTCCTGGTCTACATGTAAAGAGACATGGAATAGCTCTCCGATCTTGTAGCCCAGGCAGGTATCGCCCTAGCCCTGAGTAGCATTCTGCCATCGTCCAGACTGATAAAGCAGTACAAGGACAAAATGATTTACTTCAACAATTGGCCATGCTTCTGGTGTCATTCCAAGGGTATCCAATATCTGTCTGCTTTGAATGACATGGTTGACAGAACATGATGCTTTGGCACAGATGGCCTGCACCTGTCAGTCCTGGGATTCCGGATAATGGCTAAGGCTCTTTCTGCTCCTATAGTGCCTGTTTTAGGCAAGGTTCAAATAACATATTCACCACCATAACAGGAACAGGCAAGCAAAACCTGAGGGTAATGCTACTTAATGCTTGACATCTTCATCTCAAACGCACTCACCCGAGGCACTCCTTGTAATGGACCACTTCAATATCTGTGCAGTGACTGGGACCTGCTTCTAGGCTCCTGAGAGCACCCCTGCACTACCAGGCTATTACTCATACATTTTAGTCATGTAACCAGGACCAGAACACCAACGGTGGAGGTGTGTCCATATTTCCTAAGGATATCCACACCTCCAGGCTGGTTGCTTAGCACAATACATCAGAGGTTATCCAAGTGCAACTAACTCTGGTCATAACTGCTATACAAATTGTAGCTTGCTACAGATCCCCCAACATACCTCATTGTTAACGGTCCTCACTTCTTGGTGTACTGGAAAGTAGGGTTCAAACAGACACAATACTGATGTGCTACTGACACTACCCCACCATTAACTGGGATACCTACTCATGTACCGACACATTAGGCCAATGCTTTCTGGGATTCATAACCTCCAATCGCCTGGATCAACCTATCCACACCACCACCACCAGGGCCAACAATATCCTAGACCTGGTCATTACCAACATGTGTGACTGGTGTTCCACACCTGAGGTTATCTCCTCATTGGTCAGATCCAAACATACGCTAATCACCCTTGTTATCCACATCCTGGCACCACACCCTTTATGAAAAACACAGTACATTATTTCTACAAAGCCAACTTCAGGCTTCTTATGACAGCAGTAGTAAATGTCATGATACCCGTGCAGATGGACAATACAGTTGCAACTGCTGAATCATACACAACTGCACTTAATTAGCACTTACACGACTGCATGGATCATGCTATCCCAAACAGAACCATGATGGTACCCACCAGAAAACAGAGGCCACTCTGGTGGTCCACTGCCATGGACATAATGTACAACAGAAGGAGGAGACTGTTGCAAAGTAGAGTACAATCCCATGAGTGGAGGAGCTCCCTGGTCAGCCTCAGTAAGAATCTGAGATCCCTTATCACATCCTCCAAAGCTAGCTACGTAAACATAACCGTGACTAATTCCAAGGACTACTACAAAGCGTTCTAGAGGTATGTCACTACTCTCAATGGTGATACCCACATCTGCTCTGACATATAGCAGTATGGCACGAACATTACAGAAACGACTGATATTGGCAACATCCTGGCAGATATGTTCAGTGCTAACTTTACACCCCTCTCACACCCTAAAGGGCCCATATCTATACAGGAATGATGCAGATTCCCTGTGATCACAACTACGCAGTTCAAAGCTGCACTCTCTAAAGCCAGGAACACAGCATCCATGTGAGTGTACAACATCCCAGGCTGTGATTTCCATGAACTTCAGAACAAAATGGCTCCCCACTTGGGCACCATATTCACTAATAGCCTTGCATCAGGCATTGTGGCCCCTGAATGGCACACAGCAACAGTTATCACACTCCACAAAGGTGGAACCACAATGGACCAGGGGAACTATTGCCCTATACGCCTGACTAGACTCTTCTGCAAGGCTATGGAGCACATCATCATGGATCTCATTCACAGAGACATTGGTGGCCTCCAAACCTTTGATCCCACCCAGTTTGAATTTGTTAGGGCCAGCCCATGCCTCCTAAACCTGGTGGAGTCCTTTGAGACAGTTACCAAGGCAGTAGATGAGGGTAAGGAGGTCCACACAGCCTACCTTGACTTCTCAAAGGCTTTCAACACAGTTCCCCATTCTGGTATTGTCAACATACACATCCACCTGCACATTAACCCCTACGTCATGAGATGTTATGCAAAGTGGCTCACGGACAGAACCCACACAGTGAGGGTAGCATACCTTAGATCCTACTGTAAATCAGTTACAATTGGCGTCCCTCAGGGCTCGGTCATAGGGCCCCTCATGTTCGGTATATGCTTCTCTGAGGTACAGGCTAGCACAGGAGGACTTACCCTGAAAAGGTTTGCAGACAACTGCAAACTAGGGGCCATGATTGATTTCCCAGCTGATACAAACACCCTCCATAAGGTTGTCACTGTGACAGATACCTGGTGTCAATAACATGGCCTCAAGCTACATGCCACAAGGTGCATAGACATCCTTTTTGGATTACACCAATCACCCGTGGACTATCACATAGTTTGTAGTCCCCTACATACATAAGACATAATAAGGGATCTTAGAACCCAAGTAGATAGCATTCACTCTTTTGATAACCATACTGCCAAGGTGGTGTGAATATCCTTCTATGTGGCCCCCCTAATCTCCAATGGGTTTGTAGCCAGAACAAAGGCAGCCATTGTGCCTCTCTACTCATGACTTATGAAACACATTAAAGGGTACAACACCCCATTTGGGATGTACCTTATGAGACACAGCAACGGCTTGAAATACCTCAACATTACCACACCAAGAGGAATACTGACCTCTGAAGGATGACGTATGCAACCCAACTACAGAAACCCCAACTGTACTCGTTTGCATACTGCATACTCAAGGGTGATCTCTGATGAACATACAAGGCCCATGTCCAAAACAGTATTGATGGATATGCTCCACATAAGCAAAAACCCCTGAGAGCCACATGCTCTGGGATATGTACCTAAACGCAATGATGACTAGGATGTGCTGGAGGGATACATTCCTGACCCGGGCACTCACCATGCTTTGGAACATGATTCCTATGTACATCAGGCAGGGACCCTCACTAGCACTCTTCAAGAGATACCTCGATGGGTGGATGGGAGACAGACATGTACACCAGGGATCACAGCAGTGGCTCTGATGTACAGAGGCACAGGAAACTAATGGCTCTGCTGTTCACAGGCACAGGACACTAACCTAGGGGGGTGCCGCAAGTCAAAACACTGTAGCTAGGCTTATGAATGGCCTTGGCCAGACAGCATAGTACCTAACTATGAACCTATGAAGCTATTACATGTCCTTTGTGCATGGATAATTGACTAGCTCTTCCATTTCAATTAGCTATCATGCTGATACACTGTCTGGTGACTACAAGTCATATGTATCCTGTTACTGTGTATTGTACATGCCAGTAGACATACCTGATGTTTGCATAACATAACAGTAATGCTATGTAAAATGTTAGACATATCTACATACAATACTGTACATTTCACATTTTTGCCACAATATCCCACAATGCAAATCATAATTGCACAGCAGGATCACCTTAGACATGTTATTCTCAGTTATGCACCCATACATATGCCTACTGTTACAGTATATCAACATATACTATCCCCTGTTATGGCACGTACTTGTTGGACCAACCCTGCCACTGACAACGGCTGGAGTGGAATTGTTGTCTTCAAAGTCCTTATATAGCATCCCTTGCAGTGTATGAGGTGTTTACCTTGTGGCCTACAGCAGTACACACAATTTCTACGAGCGTTACTATGCTCAACAGTACATCACTACATAATACTTTTTCCCACTATTTGCATTGCGTACACTTTCATTATTGCAGAACAGGTACTACATACACTGACATACTGAGTGTCGTACATACTTTATTAGTATCCCGAGTTGACGGTAATATAAATCCTATTCATTTTGTGTTGCAATCCTCGTTGTAACATTTTTCTGGTATGTACATATGGTTTGAATGTATGACAAGCCATCCTTTTATACTTAGATATCAGTAACATGTGGTATCCTGCCACCAACTGGTGTTCAGGAGTAGATGATTACATGCAAATCAGCTGTGCAGCTACTCCATTGGCCAATGACATGGCAACAGTGGGGTATAATTGAATACTCCACTTGGGCATTGTCCCTTTGCCCTACCTTCAAGGAAGACGGCCTGGATGTGTTGTTTGTAATGAATTGCAACAGCTATATGGAGACACACAGAGATATATTAACTTCATGGCCCCCATGGATTGTGTGTAATGGCTAGAGGATGTAGTTCTGCATGTGAGTCTAGGTGTTATATCAGCTGTCTGATACGGGATTATTGCAACCATACCCTGTAACATCGGTGTCTGTTCCATTGTACAACAGCAACGATTTCACATAGGGCCATTATAGTGTGTAGTGTGTCTCTGACAAGGTATGTTAAGGCTTCTGCAGATGTCATAGAGTGAGTGGATGTTTGTGATGTTATTACAGTCTGTATTGCAATTGTTTCGGGTGTGGGGGAGATGTAGGTGGGTGTACATAGCAGATGCAGGTGTGTAGGAACTGCATTTATACATATTCGATATGTGTGTGAGGGCTCCTTCCCTATTTGAAGACCTATCCTTTAGTAGACTAATACTATGGTAATTACAGGCTGATTCATTAAGCCATTGTTAACTGGTTCCTGTTTAGCTTGCAGGTGATGTTTGTCCTTCAATCCCTTTGGAAATACATTGGTATGTAATGAAATGTTGCTACATGAAAGCTGTTTTGTGTATTTCTGTCACAGATATTTGCACTCATTGGAGTTGTGTTGGTGACTGAACCTCTTTGGCTTGGGTTGCCACCTTTTCAAATGGCCATAGTGGGACATTTGCAGGACACACATCAGATTTTAGAGGCCGACACATACCCACGGTCAGTACAAAGTATAGAACTTTACATATATGCCTATATTAAAGCTTATATTTTTGCAGCAGTTTACTTGCTTATCCTGTTTCTTGTTACATGTAGGTATTTTAGATACAGATGACTATTTTATGCAATAATTACATTAAATATGGAACATGCCAAATGTCTCGAAATAGTAGGACATTAGTATATGTACTCAATTTGGTCAGGACACTACCGGACATAAAGGGACTGCCCCTTGCAAGGTGGGACAGGTGGTAACCCTATCTTTGGCTCATGTCCATAGCACATATTTGTAATAGTGTATAGACATATATACTCTCCATATCCTTTGTTCATAACGTTCTGTCGTGGCGGAATGTGCGATTGCTATGGTCCATGTTATGCACATATTTGAAGACTTCAACCACTGTATACAGCATACCCATGGATTCAGGAACGCACACACTTCCAACGACCACATAACCATTCCCAGACTCCCAAACCCCACAATACCGAACACTCTAACTCACGACAGTCAAACTCCCAGAACTAACACAAACATAGAACACACACACGTGCACACAGACACACTGCTACCAATCACATCCAAACAAATCATCCTACACTACGTATGGCCATGTGACCATGCCCCCATACACCTCCCATGTAGGTGGCTGCACCCCCCACACCTCATCTACTTTGATAATCTACCTCCGAGATAGCACAAGCAGACACATGAAGCAAACCCACACACACACATTACAGTTCCCCCAGAAACACACACCACACTCAGAACACACACTTACACACACTACAGCAATCAGGAACACACTTACACACAGTACCTACCTGAACCACAGCACCAGAAGCACTAACTAAATGTCCCTTAACATCATGACAATAGTGCCCAAGGTTCTGGTGTTCCTGTACTGTGGTCTTTCGGTCTTTAAGCCTCGTGATTATGTGCGTCAGTATGTAAAGCATTCGGTATTTGGTAGCATCCTATTTATATGTACCTCCATGGTTGTGTAGATGTTAATCTATCTATATATTTGCATACATATGTATATCCATATATATCGACATATATCTCTATATATATATATAGCGAGAGAGAGAGAGAGAGAGAGAGAGAGAGAGAATACACCTTTCGTTGGGTACATGGTGGTGGATACTATTTCCCGAACTCTGCCCTTTTATGTTTTAACCTGTCACAATTCACACCTGCCATTGGTACATCTCAGGTAGCTTAGTGGTAGGTTATTGCAAAGATTGTGTACATGGTTGCATGCTCTACTCCTGACAGGGGTCGTTTTACCTCTCAGAGCAGGCACTATTAGTACAAGGGTAAATAACACACATTTCAGCGGTTCTGGGCAGCTTTGCTCATGATCTGCGTGATATTCAGCAAAGGTTAGACCTGTGTTGCGCATATCCATGTAGTCATGTTTAAACGCTGCTTACCAGCACTTACCAGCACAAAACCCCGCTAACATGTGCTTAAACGTGCTCTAATGACCTGCATCCAACATCCATTATTCGAGACATCAGAATTACGTAACAGCCCTTGCAGGTCATGGAACCGGGACCATGAATGACACAGTCAGTGGCTTTACCACTGAGACATCTGGGATATGTACAAGTGTTATGGTGTTTAGTATGTAGAGTGCACTACAGCTGTTCCTCCATGCTGCAAACAAATGTGTAACTCAGTTGGTGTACATATGGATAATAACTGTTAATGGTATGTCCAAGTGATGCTTAATGGATATGCTCCAGCTATGGGAATCCATGTCACAGTGAGCCACACACTGTAATGTGCTACACCTTACCACAACCATAACTGGAGAATGCTGGGGTGACAGATACCTGTCATGGGTAATCCCCATGCTTTGGAACTACATCCCTGATTACATTATATGGAGCCCCTCATTAACACACCAGGGAATCCTTGCAGAGTGGGTGGGGAACAGTGGTTACACCCCAGGGATCCCACAACTGGCTCTGCTCCACAGAGGGACAGTTAGTTAATAAATGGGGTGGCAACAGCAGACACATTTTGGCTAGGCTTATGAATGGCCTCTGACAGTTAGGCATGTACCTACCGATGTACCTAGGAACCTATACATACAGTATCAACACATGCTGTTAGCTTAATTTACTGTTCATGTATTGACTCACCTTGTGCCAATAGCAGTTGTGAGTACAATAGTTGAGGGCTGCCTATGTAGGATGCGCACAGTAGACCACCTATACATGACAATTTACAGGTGGTCGTGTGTGTGTGCCATCCCTGTTTACTGTGTGTGCAGATGGAGACGTGTGTCAGTCCATAGGGGCCTACACTGTAAGTGTATGTGCTATACATTCCCTCTTTGCCAAGGCATGGGCATACTGGGCATGCCTCCGTCTGCCTACTGGGGCTGGCACAGGGTGTTCGTGGTCTGAATCCCTCTGTACCTGTGGTTCCCTTGGCAATTGCGGTGGGCTATGAGGGCTTTCACCATTATGTCCCTGATGCAGCTGTTTCCGCAGGATCATATTATGTAGCATGGCACATACTATGAAGATGTGGGCACACATGCCTGGAGAGTACTGCAAGGCTCCACCAGATATGGCCAAGCAACGGAACCATGATTTCAGCATCCCAAACACATTGATTCTGGTTTGTGCGTGTGCCTCATTATGGCGTTCTTGCATGGGAGTGTGTGCATTTCTGATGGGAGTCATCATCCACAGCTCCAGTGCATAGCCAGCATCCCCCACAAAGTGGCGATATGCGATGTCCCCCCTGAAAAATACCTGGTACAGCTGTGAGGCATACCAGATGTGGGAGTTGTGGTAGCTTCCAGGGCTGCCAGCACACACATTCATGATAATGCCCTGGGCATTGCACACGACCTGGCAGTTGATGGAGTGGTGACCCTTGCAGTATATGTAGCGCCTACCATGCTCACAGGGTGGTGAATTGATGTGTATGTGCCTGCAGTCTATTGCACCCAGTTCCACTGGGTAATCTGCCATGCGGTGGAAGAGGCGCATATTGCTGGCCAACTCCTCCTGAGTTCGGGGGAAGTATAATATGCTCATTGGCATGTGGTAACATGGCATCCAGGGAACTGGTGGTGTACCCTGGATGCTGATGCCTGTGAGATCCCCATGATATCTCCAGTTGGCCTTTGAAAGGTACCTGTGGCTAGTATTCTCAAGCTTACACATACCTTCGTGTCCACTGGGATGGGTTCCCCTCTGTTGTTTCTGGCTCTGAGGCATGGCCAGCACAGCTCAATGATTTGCTGTATGATGTCCCTGTCCACCCTGTAATGCTCTACTATCTCCAGATCATCTAGCCCTCAGTTGCTTACCCTTGGTCTGAACACTCTTTTCCTCCTCTGGTACCTGAGGTGGTTGTCAGCGTCATCCTCCACACCACCTTCAGTCTCCAACACATGCTGATGAATCAAAGCTATGGCAGCTCCCAACATGTACATTGTAAAAGTTCCCCATCTGTTTACACCGACGGTGCAGTGTTTGGGAATATACGAGTGTGTCTGAGGTGCCTTCACACTTTATACTATTGTGCTTTGGAAGCTGATGTTGTCATAGGGTGTGTATGTACAATCAGAGCTGCAGGGTATCTTACTTATGTGTTTTACTGCAGGTACTGCTATTGTGGGGCCTTTGGTGTTGAATTACACTTGGCTGCCATGGATCACCTCTTGCCTTTGCCTTCATTTTTTAAACCGATTCCCCTCCCATTGTCAGGCATGCATCCAGCAGCGTGCTTTTTTGTTTTGTACTTTCCCAACCCACATTGTGTTGCAAAATGTGTTCTTTAGCAGATCTACTGCAGGTTTGCTTTGCTCTGCTCTGACAGTTCTCTTTTCTTTGCAATCCGGCACCTCCCCTTTCCTGTTATGCAGGTTGCTGCTAGCAGCCTTGTTAGCTACCGTCAATGGCCCACTGTGAGTTAATAGGTGTTAATTACTCAGTTGTACTCCAATTACCCTGCTGTGGCATTTCCTTATTGTCTTCCCGTAACCTTCCTGTTTCAGCTGTGGTGTGCGCAGCGTGGAGCTGTTTACTGGGTTTCGAGGGCGTTGTCATCCACATACACATGTGCTTTCGGTCACCTTGTGTGCTCTCAGCTAAGCAAAGCTATGGCTACATCCACACCCCTATCCTGTGGCTTTGCTTAGCAACAGGCAACCTGGATTAGCAATGCTCCAATGTGCTTACAGCTACGGTGGCACACCCCTCTCCTGATGTCATGTATACCTCCAGGCCACTCCTCAGTGTTATACTGCTACTCCGTGTGGTACAGTCTTACCCCAGCAAGGCGTTTACGATTCAGTATTACTTGCCTCATTTGCATGGCATTGACTACTAATTCATAGTTACCGCGCTGACCACTGTCACAGACCCTTAGCAACCCTTGCGTCTTGGTTGTGGTGTAGCATGCATACCATTGACTATTATGGCAAAATCATGATTTGTGTTACATTGCAGTTTTATGACATCTATATATATTTTTCTTGTGTTCCCGTTTGTGCACACATACACTGCAGTTGTACTTTGCGTTAGTGTGGCCATGACATTAAATGTTACTTTTTTATGTGTTGTGCATGTTTTTTTAAGCCATCGACTGTATATTTAGCCATCGGCATATGTTAACTTTGCAATACGTAAGTTTGATCCGCTTTCATGGCTCCAATGTTTTGTTTGAGAAAATGTAAACTGTTTTTTTGGTTTACATTTCTGTATGCTTATCCTATGCCTGCACCACTTCATGAATCACTATGTACCTTCATTTGCATGCTGCACTACTGCGCATGGGGTGATTAGCATACATGCGCCGAGAGCTGTGCAGCTCTGGCATACGCTGGTAGTGCATGTGGAATCAGATCGTACCTGAATCACTCGGTGGACATATTTGGCTTTAGAATACCTACGCTATGCCTGCGCCTGGTGCAAGCTTCATGAATCCCGGGGATTATGTATTAACTGGAGCTTTTCTCACCAGGCCTCTGCTGAAAAAGGACCTGTGTCCAGTTGCACTTTCCTGGTAAACCAATGTAAAATAAAATAAATAGTCAGTGCTGATCTGTAAAGTACGCCCATTTAACCAAGGATAATTGGGGCAACCCAAGATTAACATGGCTAGACTTATAAAGGCACTAGAGTTGCTAGCCTAGTAACCTCCTATGAACCTATGAACTTATGAAGCAGTTATGTATATGATAGTTGATGAGGCAATTCTAACCAATTTAGGCTTTTTAGTGTTATACAGTGGTGGGTTCTGAAAAGGGTATTTACTGCAAATTTAGTAACTTTGTTATAATATTTTTCAAGTTTTAATTTTTGTGAAGCCAGGGGGTTAGTAAGGATGAAATTGCAATAAAGAAGACTACAGAAGAGATAAGTAGTGGCAAGTGTAGTTTTATTTGAATCAGTGAGAAAGTCTTTGGCTCTGTAAAGCATCCCTAGTTTTTGATGAGTTTTTCATATCCTATTTTGTATATGCAGGTCAAATGTAAGCTTATCATCCACTATCACCTCTAATAATTTGCTGTGAGAGGTGACTTCAATGGTTGTATTATCCAGAGAGAGGACTTTAAATTTTGTTTTTTCATGAAAGGATCTTGGGGGAAAAAAGAAGCAGTTTGGTCTTTTTTGTGCTGGCTGTTAAAGCTTCCTGAGTAATATCTTTGAGGTGAACCATGTTGTCAGATGTGCAACTTAGAATGGAATCATCTGCGTATTGTATTAGGGTGGCCTGTTGTGTGGAAGTATAGAGGGTGTTGGTGAAAATGTTAAAGTAGCGGACCAATGATAGAGCCTTCTGGTACACCGGTGGTGACTATGAGGTAAAGAGAGAGTATGGAGTGCCATTGTATTGATAGCTACCTATTGGGCAGGTAGCTTTTGATCATAGGAGGTTATTAGAACATCAACCCAGAAGTTACTTCAAGCCTAGCCATGCAATCCTAATGTAATACCATAAGATACTCTAGTCAATACTCAGGATTGTATTTAGTTATGACTGCCCATGTCCAGAAAGGTTGTGAGCACTATTCCTGGTAAGAATTTATGGTGTCCCATCCACTAGTCCAGGTTCCTTTTGAACAGTGCCATAGAGGTGCTGTGCTTCACATGAATTGACAGCCTATTCCAAAGACACAGCAATAACTGGGAGACAGATCTGTCCCTTCAGCACGTCCTATTCAAGTTGCAAGCCATATTTAGGTCCCTGGAATAGGAAGGTCTAGTCCCATTAGATTTACAGATGTGCAACAACTTCATTAGGTTAGGTCGGAGATTATTCTGTAAATATGCATAATCGCTCCCCTAAGAAGTCTATACAATACTAAGTATAGTGACAAGGACTTTAATCAGTCTGTGTAAGGGAAGTAATGGAGTCCCTTGATCTTCTTAGTTAAAAACCTCTGAGGTCTCTCCAGTTGCTGCAGGTGCTTTGCACAGTACATGTCGAAAGGGGTGTTATACTCAATTATGGGTCTGATTAGTGATGAGTATACAGGGGTTATAATCTCCTTTTCTCTAAAGGTGATGCTTTTGCTAATCAAGTGTGCTATGTAGAAATCCTTCCATATAACCATAGACACATGGTGTTCAAAGTTAAGGTCGCAGTCTACTTGTGATCCCAGATCTCTTACAACTTAGTAGGGACATAGGGTATTGCTGTTAATTTGATAGTGTGAAGGGACATTGTTTTTACTTAAGGGAATGATGATGTATTTTTTTTAATTCAGGTCGAGACCATGACTGAGACACCAGTCGCTGGTCTGTGTAAGATCCTCCTGAAGTATACTGGCATCAGTTGGGGATTCAATAATTGCACCCACATTGTAGTCACACGCAAACTTGGTCAGCCACAGCCCCTTAGTTTTGAACTTCTGAGAAGTATATACCAAACAGTCAGGGGCACAGCACTGACCCTTGTGGTACCCCACTGGTGACTAGCCTGCTGGCTGATGTGGAGTCACCCACTTCAATAGTATGTGAGTGGTTTGTGAGCCAGTTGACAACCCCTTCTTACAACAAAGAGGTTTACATTCAGTTTGCTAAGTTTATCGGTAATGCCTGAGTTGGTGACAAAGGTTCCCAAGTCGAAGTATGCTGTGTGCACAGATTTGTCCTCATCAATGATCCTGCTCACATTTTTGAAGAAATAGACCAGGTTTAACAGGCAGGATCTGCCATTGACGAAGCCGCCTATGTATTTATTTATGAGGTCCATGATGATATGTTCCATGGCCTTACAGATGAGGCTGATCAGACTTATGGGTCTATAATTCCCTGGGTCTGTTGCTAAGCCACCTTTGTGGAGGGGAATTGCTATTGCTGTTCTCCATTCTGCCGGAACAAAGCCAGAGGTTAGGCTGTAATTGAATAGGGCACTTAATGGTGATGCTAGTTCATGTTTTACATTGATTACAGGACAGCCTGAGATGTCATCTGGTCCCACAGAGGCTGTGTTTTTTGCCTTATACAAGGTTTTAATGACCTGCTCTTTGGATATGTAGGGTGGGGGGGGGTTTGGGGCAAAGTTTGTGATATGTTTGAAGGGGATAAGAGAGTGAAATTTTTTACAAATCTGGTCACCTGCAGGTTTGTTATCTCTGTGGGATCAGTGTGTGTGTGATACCATTAGTCACTACTTTGGCACATCCTTGTACCCTGCCTTTTAGGCTACTTATGTAGCTGTAAAAGGCCTTATGACTATCCTTGGCTCTTATTTCAAAGTTTTTCTCAAAGTTACCCTTAGACGATTGACATATTGTCATATTTGCCTGTTGAAGCTGAGGATGGTGTTTATCCATTGTTGGGACCTTGCTTTAGTTTGCTTGGACAGCTACTTTTTGCATTTGTTGTAAAGTTTGTTGATCCGGGATGTCTGATGGCTTTGATTCTGTCTGGAACAGCCAAGTTTATACATTATACAAGCGATTGTACAGGGCTTTAGTGTAAGCTTTGGTGTAGTTACCACTTCTAGCTGGGTGTGGGACCTGGTATGCATTTATACCTTCCCTTAGGAGGGCATAGTTTGTTTTGGTGAAGTTTTATAGTGTGACTTCACCCTTTGTGAGTTCTGGTGTTAGTGTCAGTTCAAAGGTGACTGATTTGTGGTCAGATTTAACTAATGAGTGTCTGACAGTTGTGACACTGCATCTGTTTGTCATGTTAGTGAGGACCAGGTCTAGTATAGTTGCTCCTCTTGTTGGGGTTTGAACAATTTGTTCCAGGCCATTTGAGTTAACAAAGTCTAGGAACTTTTGCACTAGTGAGTTAGGGCTAGAGTAGGTTTCATAGTTGATGGTGGTCTGTATGAAATCCCCCATGACCAGAGTGTTTGGCAATATTTGGATTCATTCCAGTTTGGTGAGGTAGGCCTCATGCACATCATGATCAGTGAAGGGAGATCTGTAACTAGCCAAGACCTGAATGGGGGTCTTACCCACAGTAATCTGAACATGGAGTCATTCCACAAAGTTGTCCAGTTTAACTAGCTGGGAGGTGAATTTATTTCTAATATAGATAGAAACACCACCTCCTTTGGTTCTAACATGTTCATTTTGTGGTCTGAACATGTAGAAGGCATTGTAGCCTTGCAAGACCAGGATACTCTCTAAAGCCTTGAACCAGGTTTCTGTGACTGCATATACATCTACATCCTCCAGTAATAGAAATGCTTCCAGAGTGTGCAGTTTTTGGTTTAAGCTTGTAACATTCAGCAGCATAACCCTTATTTTGTTATGGCTGGTATTTTTTAAGTCGGCAATTTTGTTTTTGAGACCTTACCTAAAAAAAGGTACTATGGGTGAGGCAAGAGCCTTTCCCAGCAGCAAAAAGCCTAGTGGTGCCAGGTGCAAACCATCTCTTGGAAAGCAAAGAGGTTTGTTGACCATGTCATCCCAGGCTGACAGAAACTGGATCCCCTTTGAATGACAATACAAACTAAGCCAATTATTGAAACTGATAATTTTTTGTTTATACTGTGGTATCATTCTTGATGAGGGTAATATGCTGCCCAAGACTAGGTAAATACCTGCCTGGGACACATACTCAGAGAGCTTAATCTTGTCTCTCTTCATATAGTCCAATGTGGTACTAGATAATTGCAGTATTTTTATTTTGTTTATTTTTATTTATTTTACATTTGTTGACCGGGATAGTCCGACTGGATGCATGTCCATTTTCAGCAGAGGCCCAGGGAGAAAAGCTCCAAGGTTAAGCAGATACAGCATTACATAATACCAGCATAACTAAATACTTAGCAAAATTATCAATCCTTAATGACAATGTTGCCAGTAGCATTGTCCTAAGTTAAAATCACCACATGATTTACAGAAGTGTGCATTGTTAAATATTCATGCCTGCCAAGCATTTTGAGGGAATACTAAAATAACATTTCCAAATTGTCATTCATGCATGGTGCATATTAAAATGTTATTGATGCAAATCTTACATATACTATATATATAGATATGTAATTGTGTATGTGTTTAAATAAATTCCCTTTATACTTGTCCACTTCACATGTTTTATTGGTCAGTTTAGTTCACCATATTTGTTATGTTTGTAGGTGTATCATTACAAACTTGAATAACATTAATGCTTTATGCACCATGCACAAATAATAAAATGTGTGAAATTCTTTGCATTAATGATATGGTTATTTGCTATATGTATCTATTACCATGATAAGTACAAATTAAGATTTTTATTTATAAATCATTCCTTCATCTATAACATGTCAAAAGTAGTGAGATAAAGCACATTTTATCTAAAGTCAGTCTCATGAAGACTGAAGTTCATAGAAATCAAGTATTTTCCTTTTCTCCAATGTGTGTGACCTCAGAATCTTCCTATCCTGCCAACTTCTTTCAGACTCTAGCAGCTTGGTTTTATGCTTTGAGTTGTGTCTCTCAATTTTGGCATTATTCCTTCATTTTTTAAACCAGTCCCAGCCTTTTCCTGAACTGCCATCCTTAACCACCCAGCCGAGTTTCATTGTCAGCTTAGACCCGTGTTCCGGTTGCTTTTCCTTGTCAGCCTGGTACCATATTCATGTTACTTCTATCAGATCAGTACCTATCAGATCATAGCCTCCTATCCTCTGTGTCTAGGTGTGAATAGAAACTGATCTTTCCATACAACCAGAAATCTAGTCTTCTGCCATTTCAACTGACTTCAGGGCACAGTGGGTGAACAGGTTGACAACTGGGCCCCACATCCAGTTCATTCAATACTGACATATGTTCACATCTTCAAGGTAATAAGAATGATCGGTATATTCACTATTAACTTAATGTAAATTATATATTTTTTTGCTTATGGCCTATACATTATTCAAAAAGTCTGCATTTGTGCTGCAGTTTTTTTTAAAACTTGCGAATGGGCTAGATGATTAGATGATATAATTTCTTTCTTTCTCATTTCAAGAACTCTCATTTCATCTGCTGCCTTCCATGTGCAATTCATTCCTACAATTTACTGAAATGAGGCCAGAATATCTGATGTCATCAACCTGCTCCACACCCCTTTTCTCTTAGTTGCAGTCATCTACTTCCCATTACAAGCTTTTTTTCCCTGTTAGTTCCCTGTTCCCATTCACTCGAGATAAAATTCCATTACCTTATTAAACAAAAGAAGTGGGTAGACAGCAGTGTAGCTTATTCAACAAACTCCTTCCTTATTGTTGGCTCCTATCCTGTTTCTCCAAATGAAAACAACATTTATTATTGGTGTTCCTCCTTATTCACACAAAGCAGTTGCTGGATTTAATTACAGTTTTGAAAACATTTGTTCATTACTATGTTAATTACATCAAATAGATTTTTCATTTTCAAGTTATTAACATTTTTGTCAAGTTATCCATTGATAACCTTTTACTTGCATTGCATTCATTAATGCATGTCATGTTACAATCAGTTTAGATTGCATACTAACAACCATTGGTCAGTGAGACACCCTCTTATGTGATATGTCTCTCATGTCTGTAGTCAAATGTGTGTGTATCTCTCTCTCTTGATATATATATATATATATATATATATATATATATATATATATATATTTGGATTCACTTTATAATCTCAAAATACTGAAATATCGAATTTCAGTACTTCAAAACAGTAAAGTCAAATCTGCAAAATGCCGAAACCCCAAAACCGCGAAAGTAAAAATCGCGAAGTAAAACACACCATACACCACACCACACATACACCAGCCTACCCGCACTACAAAAAACAAACAAAACACACACAAACACAAAAACACAAATTAACAAACCTACACTATATATAGGCAGGGGGGGCAAGGCCCCCCCCGCACCCCCATGTGGGGGGCTGAGCCCCCCACACCCTTGCTACTTATATATACTAACTCTGAGATCACACCAAACAGAAAAAGACAATAGACTCACAACCAGATATTCTACAGTCCCCCCACACACACACACACACACACACACACACACATCACATATATACAAACACCACCACTTTCAGCACTTAAACACTAATACTTTTACCTGCCTACCCTAACCCACACGTACAACTTCCAAACACACTCACATACACTCAAACACCTACCGAAAGCCCTTACAAAATAGTCACTTACCTCAAATTCCACCTGAATCCACACACTAAACCGTACACCATGGACACCGTACATTCCACATCACGTACTGGAAAACCATAACCGCAAATTCAACATTTCCTGATTCGTGGTTATCATTCACTGTTATTGCAGACTCTGAAATATATGCTGATGCAAATTAACACATGCATTTTGTGTCTGTCTTTGTATTTATGTCAGAACTTGGTGAAAACAAATTAACACATCCTTTATTTGAGGAGTATTCTAACTAGAACCATCTGGAAACAACTTCCATTAAGGTACTTAGCCTGAAAATATAAAATGTAGATCCAGAAACTTGATTAAGGGCAGTATTCATTGTCCAGTCCTTCACATTTCCATGAAGAGCATTGCTATATGGTCATGCAATTCATGTCTTTCATGACTATGAAAATGTGGAGGCATTTTGTTAAACACACCTCCCTACCACAAAAGTCTAACATGCAGGTATAAGCCATAAGGGACAGCTGATATGCAGATAAGAGGCATTACATGTTTACATATCATAGGATTCATCCATATGAATCTAAAAGGACCTAAATTGCATATTAAATGTGTAAATACCCTGAACTTATGCAAGTAAGCAGCAATTTACCATGAGACTATAGAGTTGTGAAGGGAAGGGAAAAACAAATATGTAATGCTATCCATTTTGAAATGAGGTGCAATTACTGACTTTACTCAAATTATTTTTTATTGTATTTTTGTGCTTCTGTATACATGGACTAACTACTGAAGGGACGATTGGGGGGAATGATTCATTTTAGCATTAGTGAAGTACTTGTGTAGACATGGACAGACTACTGAAGAAATCTTTGGGTGAAATGTTTCATTTGGTGTCAGTGAAGTGTTTGTACATACATGGTCATAGGCTCATACTTGTTATTTAGACTAATGAGCACAAGGACCTTTTTAAGCCTAACCACGCACCCCAAATTTCTGACCAGTTTTTGTATCCTTGATAAGTGTAAGCAGGAGTTTGGGAGATGAAACATTTACAAGCAGGGGCCTGGGAAGTGAACCATTTAAAGGTTGCCTGTGTCCATTAGAGACATTGGTGCCAAACAAAGGATGAATTTCCTGTTCTCCATCCACTTGTCCAAGTTACACTTGAAATGAGCTAGGGAGAAACTCTGTTTCACATGGATGGGGAGCCTTTTGCAAAGAAAGAGTAGTCTCGAGGATGCATACCTGTCTCTCAAGTAAGATCTATTTATAGCACAGGCAAGGTTTTAGTCTTTAGAACAGGTAATTATGGTGCTGTTTGTTTGTGGATATGCAGTAGGTCCATCAAAGTGGAGTCTGGCAATGTCTTGTATGCCAGGCATAGATCTCCACTCAACAGTCCGTAGGAGACAGAATACAGGGATTGGGCCTTGAGGTGGTCTGCATAAGGCACGTTACTTATGTCCTGTATTCTTTTAGTGAGAAACCCCTGTGGACATTCCATTTGCTAGATATGCTTGGTTAGGTACATAACAAAGGGGGGCATTGCACTCAATGCTGAATGCAGTGGAACAATGACTTCCATGGACCTAGATGCAATACCTTTGTTTATAAGTTGCATAACGCAGAATGATTTCCTCGCTACTGTAGTCACTTGATGGTCAAAGTTTAGATTACTGTCTATGTGTGTCTCCAAGTCCCTGAATACTGGGTCAACTCTTAAAGGTGTGTTGTCAATATGAAACTTACCTGTGGTGGATGACTTCCCAAAGGATACTACTATGCATTTCTTGGCATTTAGTTTTAATCAATGGCTCTGACACCAGTTATTTGACTATGTCTGCCCTTCCTGGTGTACATTTGTTTCAGTGGGGGATTCAGTGACAGCTCATAATTTGCAATCATCTGCAAATTTAGTCATCCAGAGACCACTGACATTGGCCTTGACTTCAGAGAATTAAATGCTAAAAAGGAGTGGTCCCAAGATCGGATCATAAGGGATGTTGCTTGTGACTGTGCTCTCTGTAGAGGTGGACCCCCCAATTCTAACTTCCTGGGCCCTGTCTGTGAGCCAGCTATCTGTCTGCTGGGTGACATAATGATTTGTGTCTAAGTTCCTGAGTTTGTCAACAATGCAAGAGTGGGGTATTGTGTCAAATGCCTTGGTCAGGTCAAAGTAGACAGTGTGTGAACCATTTTGCTATCATCCATTGCTTTGTGACCTTTTCAAAGAAGTCCATCAGGATGCGTAGGCATGACCTGCCCTTGACAAAATCAAATTGGGTTGGATCCAGTATCTGGAGGTTTCCTATGTCACTACTGATCATTTCCATGACTTTGCATATCAGACTAGTGAGACTTATGTGAAATGCTTGTGCACACATGGGCAGACTTCTGAAGGGGTAATTGGGTGAAATGCTTCCTTTTGGTGGTTGCACATATTTGGTGAAACTACCGAAGGGATCGCTGGAGGAAAGTCTATACAATGAACAAAATTTATTTTCAGCTTGTAGAAGTTGTGGAAAAAATTACTTTCATAAAATGTTTAAAAGTAAAGAAATGAATCAATAGTCAACAAATTGCATGGACTGGATCAGCTTGATGAAAATGAGTCATTTATAGGCAGCAGTATTTGTGTTAAAGAATGTGTAAATATTAAGTGGTATAAGAGGCAAAATACACAAATGCTATGACAAGAAAAAAAATTCTGGAATCCTTAAAAAAACTTTAAATTTGATAATCAAAATGTGATGTGGGTTGAGCTGACCATTACAGTGTATGACAGTTTAACTGTGTATCTTATTTAACTAATTTTTCTAAAATGTTCATGCTTCCTGCCCATATCTATCAAAAGTATATGGAAAAAACATTAACAGATCAGAAGAAGCATTATTTTTGGAACAAATATGTATGGAAAAAAACATTAACAAGTTTATTTAATCTATCCCAGATGAATAAGGGGTAATCATGTTTCAAAGACGGTCATTACTGATTAGAAATGTGGAAGCCTATCATTTAACTGCTCTGAAAAAAACAAGTCACTTCACTAGAAAATAAATTGTGTACTCTAAATGACCAGATGTGTATAAATAATGGAACCATGATGCTGAAGACAATAAAGTAAAAGACGTGATTATCTAGATGATACACTAAAGAATGAACTGTGGACCTTGAAAATTATTTCAGATGTAACAATGGCATAATAATTTAAATACCATACCAGATACCAGAAAATGTTCCAAGAGCTTTTGTAAGCTCTTCAATGAAGGATATAATGAACCAACCTTCTGCTTGTTATTCAGAAAATTAATGCATTAGTAGGATGGGTGCCTGTGAGGAGCAAACATGGATCTCATGCCACATACTTATGGGCATAACTTTATGTACAACTCAGGAATATCTGCTATACAACAAATGTAATGCAATCACATAGGATACACGTAAATAAAGATGATGGAACAGTTTTTAAATGATCTGGACAAAACATGAGGCTTCATAAGCAGCACCACAGCAAATTGGAAAATATCCCCATGCTTTTGTATCCAGTCATATGACACAAGACAGGCAAGAGATGAAACAGTTCACCGAGCTGCTAAATCAAAATCAGCTCGTTAGAGTGGCTTCAGATGTTTTAGTTTTCTCAGAGGCAGAGATCAGGCAGATTCTACAATAAGGCCTAGGGTGTCATGCAAAGAAGACAAAACGTCTCCATTAAAAACACCACAGTTCTGACAGCACTGCAACCTGCAGTGATACAGGGAAATATAGTTATGAAGCTGGAGGTCACCATCTCTGGTGCTGCCAGGCATACGTATCACTAATTTCAAACTACCCCCAGAATGGTGAGAACAGATTCTTGCTTTGGGACAGGGGAGGGCACAGACATATTGTTAGATCAGATAAAGGTTTGACCCCAGAGAAATGAAATCAATAGAAGAAGCCCTGGTTGAAGTTATTCTCAATGACCTCTGCTGATCTCTTCTTGCAGCAGGATTGAATACATTGAAAATTTCTGCCAAGTTCAAGGAAATAAATGTCCATAGCCTGTGGAAATGAGTATCAGTGGGCAAAGAATAGCAAAGCTAGACAAGAATTCAGTATAAAGTGTAATCTTACACATTTTACCTCAAAACTGTAACCTTGAATTGTACTGGGGCATTGTATTTGTGGTAGCAGAAGGTAACTTTATGGTCATTTTCTATAACTGTGTTTGAACTGACCCTCATTATGTATGAGGGTACATTGCTACTCCCCAGCATAGCCAGAGGAAATTATTTTGGAGTGATAATGCACAATTACTTCTGAAGAGCTCAGTGTGAATGATTTGTTAAATGCTGCAACTTAAATAGCATTCAAGCTTTCTGCATCCAGCTATTAATTAGATACATGGGTCATTATGATCCTGTTTATTTTCATATGTGGTACAAAGAAAACACAATGCATCAAAATTCAAACAAGGTACAAGGTAGTTGTGGGTGTCATTATAAACATAACAAAGAGACATTTATTCTTTTCATGGATTTTGTAGAACCTGTGGAAAAAGAATGACTTTGTAAAGATGTATGAAACAAAAGAAATGTGTGCTCAAAAGAAATTGCAAGCTGAACAGAAGTTTGAAAATGATCTGGTTGTTGACAATATTAAAATGGGCAGAAGTGATACAGTGACATCCAAAAATTCGTCAGAGTGACTGAAATAAGAGTGCAAGTCAGAACCATAACAACAGATGCAGAGAACTGAGAAAAGAGATATTAAATTTAAACTAAATACATGTGCAAATTATATATTTTTTTCTGAATATAGCTTTAAAACAGTGGAGCTGAGAGGCAGAGCCATAGAAAGAGCAGGGGTGAAGGATATGTGCCAAATGTATAAACTGTTAGGGAGCTCAACTGGCACTCTAACATGTGCAAAGTATATATATTTTTCTGAATATAGCTTTAAAACAGTGGAGCTGAAAGGCAGAGCCATAGAAAGAGCAGGGGTGAAGGGTATGTGTCAAATATATAAACTGTTAGGGAGCTCATGTGGCACTGTAATTGAGTTGCCAATTAAACCTTGCATGCAGTATTGGCAATCATTTGAGCAGCTGCAGTTATAATCATGGGTATGTAAATGACAAAAAAGTCAATGTTTCTGTGTTACAAACTGTAGGCAAGCATAGCTCTTGGTTACAGTTTAACAAAGAACTGTTACACTGCTACATAATATGTTTTTTTCTTTAAGATGAGCATTATCTGTTTTTTTTTTCTAGTATAGTGAGTAAACTTTAGCAAGGAGCTATGGCTCTTTGCTGTAGTTTAGCAGATGTGAGCGGAGTCATTCTGTAAATACTGGAGCTCTAAAGAACTTTTTTATCTCAACTCTTAGAGGACATTTTTTAGTTTTGAAATATCATCAAACTTTTTATCCTAACTTCACTCTGGGGGGGGGGGGCATTGCCCGTACACCAAACAGCCTAGTTATACATGTGTTGAAAGGCACATGAAATAAAGCCAAGTGCATGTAATTAAGGGCACAATGTAAACCCATTCATTTAAAAGATAACTACTGTAAAGATTAAAAAAGTGCAAGGTCTGTTTTCAAATTATAACTCTTACATAAATAATTTCTCTTAAAATTTTGGGCTATGTCACTTATGTGAAAATGGAAATGGTTAAGTGTTAAGCATAG
>NC_056727.1:239205284-239240284 GCF_019279795.1 Protopterus annectens
CACTCCATAGCTTTACATATCAGACTCATCAGTCTAATGGGGCGATAATTCCCAGGGTCTGTAGTCACTCCCCCTTTATGGAGAGGGTTGACTCTAGCAGTGCACCATTCAGTAAGGACAGAGCCTGAGGTGAGGCTGTGACTGAAGAGGGCACACAGATGTGGTGCCAGTTCACTTTGTAGTTCATATAGCACACAGCCAGGGATATTATTGGGTCCCATTGAAGCTGTATTCTTGGCCTTGGACAGTGCAACTTTAACCTGTGCACAGGTATTGTAATTGGCCCTTTGGGGGAGGGAGAGGGGCAATGTTGGCACTGAATCTGTCATCCAGTATGTTGACAATATCTGTTGACTCAATATAGGAGGTACCATTGTGCAGTAACTCAGAGCAAATCTGGGTATTGCCATGGAGATTCTTGATATAAATATAGAAGGCTTTGTGACTGTTTTTAGTGTCAGCCACCATTCTGCCTTCATAGCTGGCTTTAGAAGATTTGATGAGGGATCTCAACTTTTCGTTGAGGTTAATAAGGGAGTTTTTCCAGTCTTGGGACATCACCTTTTTCTGCAACAGTTTCTTCCTTCTGTTGGAGAGTTTATTAATGGCAGGGACCACCAGATTGGTTTCCTTTTTTTTGGAGGAGAGCATCTTGGTTATTTTGGGTATGGCTAGTTCCATGCATTTATGTACATGTTTACACATTGCATTGGTGCATGATTCAACAGTCATGCAGCTATTTTCCATTGGCATGGATGCCATGAAGTTAGCCACCTCTGTTTTAAGGAGCCCAAAGTCATCTTTGGAGAAGTTTTTCAAGGTGATTACTTTTGCAGGGGGTGTGGGTAAGATGTGGATTTCCATACTGATTAGTTTATGGTTGGATCTGACCAGGGAGGGATTGACTATTGGTGTAGAGCAATGGTCATCCATGTTAGCAATAAACAGGTCAAGGTTGTTGTTTCCTCTAATAGGAGTCAGAATGAGCTGGTCCAGGGCATTGGAATTGATGAATTCCAGGAAGCATTGGGCCAGTGTATTGGTGCTTGAGTAGTTTTCCCAGTTGATGGAGGAGTAGTTGAAGTCTCCTAGTATGAGTATGAGAGTGTTGGGTTGGACCTTGATAGATTCCAGGGTGCATAGAAACATGGAGTGAGAGTCTAGGGACATGGTTGGGAGACCTATAGTAGGTTATAACCTGGATCGCTGTGTTACACAATGTTAGTTGCGCCTAAAGTATCTCAGATGCATTATGCTGGGCTACTAGTCTGGAGGTATGCACATACTTTATGAATATGGAGACACCACCACCTTTGGAGCTTTGGTCTATGTTTCGGGGAAGAAAAGTATGGAATGAGTTATATCCTGGTAGCGCAGGGTGCTTTCTGTCTCTTTAAACCAGGTCTCCATTACAGCACAAATCTTGATGTTTTCCATTTTGAGGAGTGCTTCAAGCAAGTGCATCTTGAGATTTAGACTTCTAGCATTTAGCAGCATGACCCTCAGATTGCATTTATTTATAGCTCACAAAATATGACGAGCAGCCTTAGGAATAATCCGTTTAATTCAAATCCAGTAATATGAAGCGCTTTTCGTCCGATAGGCATACGAACTTTATCAGATAAAAACACTGATCATATAATACAATTTAAATAGTAAAAATACTTAGTCAGCTGGTACATCAGTATTAACCATTAAAGCAATATTCCCCATATATCAAATACATGTTTAAAGTAAAGTTTAACTTTCTGTTATTTAAAATTCAAATAAAACTTAATAAAACTTAATTAAACTTATAAGTAGTGATTATACAGTGAATAATAGTTTCATTCAAAATTGCTAAAGCTATTCCAATATAAATGAATACTAGACAACCCAATTTAAAGCAACTTAAAGCAATTTGAAGCAAACGGTGACAACTAAAAATTTTTTTTAAAAAACAAGTATTTAAATTAATTGTGTTCTATATTTCCTATTAGCAGCAACTTAAATCTCATACTATATATTACACATTGAATGTATATTGATGTTATAAGAGTACCTGCATGTAATTATATCCTCTTATATAAGCCTACCTATGAAGGCTTTTAAGTTTTAATATAGCCATAATGGAACGCATGTTATTAAGGCCTGGCCAGTTATATGCATATAATCTGATCTGCCATAACAATTCTTGTCTTTCTAATTCTATTTCTATTGGTCCCCCTCTTATGTTAGGTATTAATTGGTCCAGAATGCAGAACTTAAATATATGTGTGGGGTATTCTGACACATGCTTAGCTAATGCATTTTCTTGTTTAAGTTTATTTATATTATAAATATGTTCGTAGATTCTATCTCTTAATCTACAGATGGTTTTGCCTACATAAAAACATGGGCAAAACCGGCATTTAGCTAAGTAAACAACCATTTTGGAATTACAATTAAATTTCCCCTTGCTTCTTAAGTGAAGATCATTAATAGTTACGGAATTACCCACTAAAATGTATTTACAATAGGAGCAGGAGCCACAATTACGCATGCCCTTTTTATTAATATTATAGTTAGTATTATTTATACCCGCCAAAAGTTCTTTAAAATTTCTATCTCTTCTTACCGTAAATTTGGGTACTTCCCCTATTTTCTCTATTAGTTCTTTACTTTCCTTTAAAATGTTCCAATCTTTGGATACAATGCCTTTTGGGTAATAGAAATCAGAGTTAAAAGTCAACGTAAGGCTATACTCATAAGAACAGTTTTTTCCCCCAATTATTCTATTTCTCACAAGGTCCGTTATTCCACAGTAAGGGTCTCCAGATGTATTTAATGTTGTTTCTTGAATTTGTATTTCTATAGTTCCCCTTACAATTGGTGTATAAATACCTCTACTTCTCTTCTCTTGAATTTCATCTATGATGTTATCTAAGAAGGTATTTGGTTATGCCCTTCTGAGAAACATATCCCTTAAATTTTTGCATTCCGCATTGAAGTCATCCTCTCTTGAAATCATCCGTGCTGCCCTTACCAATTGCCCCTTCACTACTGACTTTTTTTGAAACATGGGATGGGCACTTAAATAATGCAAGAAAGTATTGGAGTATGATGGTTTTCTATAAATTCTTGTTTCGTACTTTTTATCAATATTGTTTTTAGTCAAAAGTACGTCAAGAAATGCAATTTGTTTCTCTTCAAATTTATATGTGAATTCTAGGAAATCGGGTCTTTCGTTTAAGTACTTTACAAGATCTTTAGCCTTATTTTGATTTCCCTTAAATAATATAAATATATCATCTAAGTATCAAGTATAGTATACAATTTGGGAATTTATGTGCTCCTTACTGAATATATAGTACCTTTCCCAATAATTCATAACCAAATTTGCAAAGCTTGACCCACAGGTTGAACCCATTGCCACCCCGCTTTTTTTGGTGAAAGAAGTTGTTTTTAAACATTATATAGTTGTGTGCTAGTACTATATTTAATAATTCTTCTACTAGAATTATTTCAGCTATAGGTTCACCTTTATCTTTTAAATTCAATATTACCCACTCAATACCCAGTTCTTGTGGTATTGAGGTGTAGAGGTCTTTTACATCAGCTGTGAGCAAATTGTTATGTTCATCGAAATTTATCTCATTATTCTTTTCTAGGAAGGACCAAGAGTCCTTACTTATACATATTTCAGACTTGACATATTTCTTAAGAATCCCATCAACTACCTTTGTGCAAGCATAAGTTGCACTATTCCTACCATCTACTATAGGTCTTAGAGGTGGATTACTCAGGTCCTTGTGTATTTTTGGCACACCAAATATAACAGGAGCAATGGGTGATGGCATAATTAGGTAGTTCTATAAGTTCATGTCAATTCTCTGTGATATAAATAGGTCATTTATATAAATATTAATCCTATTATTAGCTTGATTGTATTCATTTATGGACACTTCATCATAAGATTCAGATGACAACATTACTTCAATTTTATTTTCATAATCAACCTGGTCCATAAAAAACAGACCTCCACCCTTATCTGGTTTCATGATACGGACCCTCGTTTCCTTCAGATATTCTATCCAATTTAGTTCTTGATTTGTAAGATTATTTCTACTTCTATTGTTGTGTCTTAAGAAATCCATATGTCTAAAATCAAGCTCACACATTTTTTCAAATATATACAGAGAATTATGCAATGGTGGATTATAAGTACTTGCAATTCTAAATTCATTTCTATTCATCGTGCTCATATTACTCAACAAAACTGCCAAATTCAACTTTCTCACAAACATTTTCAAGTCCAAAATACAGTTCATAATATTCAATCTTTTTGTGGGAATAAATGTGAGGCCCTTAGCCTGCAAATTAGCCAGCTCAACGGGGACATAAACTGAAGAGTAGTTATAAATGGAAAAGTCCTCCTCGGAGTTCTAAATAATCAGAGGGGTATTATCCGGAACCCTGTAATTTATTTCCATTTGTTGTGTTTCTTTCTTTGATTCCGCTTGTTTTGGGTTCTCCCCCTCTGAAAACCCTGTTGATTGTTGCCCTACTGGATATTGCTAGGCTGAAAATTAGGCTTAGATTGATTTTGTAGATGTTGACTACTACGGGGCCCCTCATCAGCATTGATATCACCAGTATTTAGGAAAATAGTTTGTGAATTACTGTTAAAACTTGCCCCCTGTAAGTTATTACTTGTTTCAATGTTCTGACCGGTACTATCAGGATTTGGACAGTTTTGGACATTTCCAAAATGTAAGTTATTGTTAGTATTATTGTCTTCTTCCCCTTCCTTTCTATTCCCATACATTGTCCATTGTTGTGCTGGAGGTGGGCTTGGATAAGCCGATCCCTGTTCATACTGTAAGCGATCATGCTGTAATTTTTTACATTTAATTGCTCTTGCCTTATTGATAAATGAATCAATAGTTTGAAATATACGTGAATATTCAAACTTATATCTAAAAAAATCAGGATGTGTTTTGATCTGTGTATCCAATAGAGTTATGTTATCTCTTAGTTCTTCAACTATTTTGCCATAATTTGCTTTCATTAAATCAAGTAATTCAAGACCCTGTTTATTAAATAATTTAACCAGGTCTAAGTGAAATTGAGAATCCAGAATGAGCCCTGTCGGGTATTGGCAAATCCTAAGGCCCTTCGGTACTAGCTCCAGTCTCAAGCACTCATTGAAATAGTCTATTTCCAGAGTTAACTTTTTATATTTTAACAAAATATGGTCAAAAGAATTCAGCAAATCAGTTAAACTTGATTCTTCCCTAGCCGGACTCACCATTGTGGCTGTAGCATTCATTTGGGTCAACCCCCATAGGTGTAGTAAGCCATTCATTCAAGTTAGGAAGTCCAATAAGCCCTGGGTTCAAGTTCTTGTTGCTATCCATGGATGTTGCATGAAAATAGGGGAAGTACCCAAATTTACGGTAAGAAGAGATAGAAATTTTAAAGAACTTTTGGCGGGTATAAATAATACTAACTATAATATTAATAAAAAGGGCATGCGTAATTGTGGCTCCTGCTCCTATTATAAATACATTTTAGTGGGTAATTCCGTAACTATTAATGAGCTTGACTTAAGAAGCAAGGGGAAATTTAATTGTAATTCCAAAATGGTCGCTTACTTAGCTAAATGCCAGTTTTGCCCATGTTTTTATGTAGGCAAAACCATCCGTAGATTAAGAGATAGAATCTACGAATATATTTATAATATAAATAAACTTAAACAAGAAAATGCATTAGCTAAGCATATGTCAGAATACCCCACACCTATATTTAAGTTCTGCATTCTGGACCAATTAATACCTAACATAAGAGGGGGACCAATAGAAATAGAATTAGAAAGACAAGAATTGTTATGGCAGATCAGATTATATGCATATAACTGGCCAGGCCTTAATAACATGTGTTCCATTATGGCTATATTAAAACTTAAAAGCCTTCGTAGGTAGGCTTATATAAGAGGATATAATTACATACAGGTACTATTATAACATCAATATACATTCAATGTGTAATATATAGTATGAGATTTAAGTTGCTGCTAATAGGAAATATAGAACACAAATAATTTAAATACTTGTTTTTTAAAAAAAAATTTTTAGTTGCCGCTGTTTGCTTCAAATTGCTTTAAATTGCTTTAAATTGGGTTGTCTAGTATTCATTTATATTAGAATAGCTTTAGCAATTTTGAATGAAACTATTATTCAATGTATAATCACTACTTATAAGTTTAATTAAGTTTTATTAAGTTTTATTTGAATTTTAAATAATAGAAAGCTTTAAACATGTATTTGATATATGGGGAATATTGCTTTAATAGTTAATACAGATGTACCAGCTGACTAAGTGTTTTTACTATTTAAATTATATTATATGATCAGTGTTTTTATCTGATGAAGTTCGTATACCTATCGGATGAAAAGTGCTTCATATTACTGGATTTGAATTAAACGGATTATTCCTAAGGCTGCTCATCATATTTTGTGAATTTTGGAAGTTTTCTGTAGCTTGTTCGTCTCTTTCAGCAGTTCGATTTATTTATAGCTGTTATGGTGGTAATTTTTCTTTGGAACACCACCTAAAAAAAGGCACTATAGGGGTGGCAAGAGCCTTAGACATTACCAGAAACCCAGGGGTGACAGATACAGGCCATCTCTGGCAAAGCATCAAGGTCTGTCGATCATGTCATCCCAGGCAGATAGATACTAGATACCCTTAGAATGACACCAGAAATGTAGCCAATTGTTAAAGTCAATCATTTTTTGTTTCTACTGTGGTATCATTCTGGGTGATGGAACATACTGCTCAGGGTTAGTGTCATAATTACCTGGGCCACATAATCCGAGTGCTCCACCATGTCTCTTTTCATGTAGTCCAGGGAGGTGCATCTCAGGTCATTCACACCCACATAGACAATGACAGAGTCATACTTGTACTTGTGGTGGAGTGGCCTGAGTATATATGTGTTATGTGTCATATTCTGGCACCTGATAGACATCTGACTGTTACCATCTCCTTATTCAACCTAGTGAGTGGGACATTTGTGTGCCTCACTATTGAGTCACCTATAATTAGTGTATCGAGCAAGGAGTTAGCCTTAGGGGCTTAGTTTGAAGGGCACACTGTGGAGGTGAGCTATGTGTCCCGTGGTTTGTGGTGTGTTGTGGTGGTCAAGTTCGTTTCTGTGTTGGAGGTCTCTGCTGTTTGGGTAAATTTCTATTTATAGCCTCCGTGAAGGTGGGTATGTGGTTTGTGTTTTTATGTGAGAGCTGTGATAGTGGGTGTTCTGGTGGGTTTTATGTTCCTTGTGGTGTGGTACAGGTGTTGACCAGCCAATAAACTACAATTTCTGGGCCAGAAACCACTCCTCTTGTGGTAGATAGGCTACCTATTGCTTACCACTCTCACTGATAAGCTAGATGACTTCCCTCCAACAAAGAAAGGCTTGGGGGGCTCAGAAGCTTACAAACAGTCATGAATACAGCAAATCTGTATCTGGAGTAGACTAGTTACAGGAACGGTGGGAAACAAGCTTAGAACCTTTTTTACAGAAAAGCAGCTAAAACAGCAGTAAAAACAATTCAAATACAGTGCAAGTTAGCACACTTGAGTGTGTAGCAATATTAAAGCAAACTCAGTTTAAATAAATGCAATTAAATTAAAAAAAATTAATAAAAATAAGTGCAGAAAGCATTACATTCGGAAAAAATTAAAATGGAGGCACTTAGACTATCAGAAAACAATGTCAGCAAATATATAAATAATTCAGTCAAACAAAAATTAAGACAGTGCAGAACTATGAACAGTTAAAAGGTACAAAATATACTTATTTCCAGATTGTTTGAGAAGCACACTCAGTCAGAACACATGGAGATTCTAGCAATGGTAGATTCTAGCAAAGTGTTTATATATATATATATATATATATATATATATATATATATATATATATATATATATATATATATATATATAAAGTGGAAATGGAGAAAGGAGGAACAGAAGATAATTCAAGGTTAAGAAACTAAGTGGGTAGGCCTTCTCAAATGTTCTCTCTGTATTAGGCTGAATGACCTAATGACACTAGACTGGGATGAGTGTCCCAGATCTCATTTACAGTAGGGGCAGGCAACTGCAAAGCCACCAACTACTAGCTACACTATTCTAGGCAGAAAACACTAAAGAAATGTTTATCACAGCAGAAAAGCAGCAGTGAGCCACTAAATGAAAGTTTTAAACAAATAAAAGAGCAAGGAGACTCTAGTGAATGATTTTAACTGCAAACAAATCAGTATGATACACTCCTTGGCAGGAAATCAGAATAAACAGATAATTAACAAATGGTGAAAATTTCCAGTTAATACATTTCACACAGTGAAACTAGCTAAAAAAGTTTTACAAATAGTGCAACAGTAAAAACCTTATTTATCAGGCCTTGTAAGTCAAACAATTTTAGTACAACCATGTAGAATACTTTATAGCAATAAAATACAGTAAAAATTATGCAGCAGCCAATAAAAAGTGCTATAAATGGCTAGAATAATGAATAGCTAGTAAAAATAAACAAAAGACAGGATACTTATTGTTATATATTACAGATCAGAGTTGTGGTCAACGCTCCTCCTCTGCTCAGCTCAGTGTGTTAGGCTAACTGCCCTTATGGGCCTTTTTAAGCCTAGCTAATTACTCCATGTGGGGATCAAACATTGCACATTTTGTCTGTAAGCTAAACACCTTAACCATTATGTTAACCTCCCACAAATCTGAAATGTATCCACATAATAACATTTACTGTAATACAGTTGAGTTCTCCGTGACTGCTTCAAAGGAAACACCACTTGTAGTATCTGGTTCTTTGAAACATAAGTCTCTAATTTTATTTGTGGAAGCATTATGTCATTATTGATAGAAGGTACATTTCTCCTGTCACATGGCTATTTTGGCACATTCGTTTGCTGCAAAGTATGTCAAAATGTTTTTTCTGCAAGTGTATTTTGCTTTGCCATATACTGTAATTGTTTCATTGGTTACTGATAACTTTACTCACAATTTTTCCATTTCAGTTTTCTAATATTCTAACTGAATATATTATTAGTATTTTCAGCTTTGAAATCAAGCTGTCTTCATAACTAGATCGGAAAAAACTTATATGACGAGTAAGTTGTTTCCCTTTTGGGCTTGTGTTACATGGCTGGGATAATTTTTGATTGGTAAATAGTATCTATTTTGGGTCTATATTACCTTATTGAAAAACCTAGTCAGTGAATGCCTGTTCACCGACCAATAAACAGCGAACTCTCACGTCTTCAAATAGCCACTTCAGCAAATGTTTTCCTAAGGCAGAATTTGAGACAGCTTAGAATTCACTGTTGTTCATTAAGTGCCCTAATTATGTTTTGAAATGGGAAAATAACCTTGATATAGCAGGTGTCATACATTAAACATTGGCTATAATAAGTTTCTTATAAGTGAGGTTCTCACGTATGAGTATTGCTGTTATACAATCAAACTTGAACCATCAAACAGTTGACAGTCATCTGGTAATGGCATTGGAGTTAAAGTTATAGCTTTAAAAGATATTGTCATATTTTCTGTTCACATAAAATCAGTAGAAAGCTGCACCTCTAGTCACTGTCACACAATTTTGTTTTTTTTTCATATTTTTAAGGTAAAATAGAATCACTAAGTGGCAACTAAAATTCCTTGTGTAATACAAAGCATTATGATTGCATCTCTGATCATAATTAGTTGTTTTTACATGCTCTCAAATGGATGTCATAAAATACACCTCTCAAATTTTGATATTAAGGTGAATTTCTTGGCATCAATTTCTCAAAGATGCAGTATAATAATCTGGCTATAATTAGAGACTCAGTCATAATCTTTTATGGTAGTATCCCCACCAGGTCTGTATCTCAGTCGGTTTTCTTTAGTATGACATTAATTGCACTGGCCTATTGTCCATAGTAGGACATCTTAAGCCTAGCCATACTTACCATTTTTATCCAGCTGTGTTATTCCATAAGTGTTTAACTATCTTTACCAAAGCTATATTTAACTACTTCTCATTTGCTGTGGATTGTTATGTTTGGGTTTCACATTCAGGGTATTAGGGGTCTTTACTGCAAGGTAGGGCATTTTAGCACTGCCTCTGTCCATTAAGGGAAAGAGGTCAGTTCTGTGGTAAATTTCCTATTTCACATCTACTGTTCCAAATTAAATAAGGTTATGGAAGGGCTTTGTTTTATGTCTATGGGAAGTATCTTCTGAATATCTACCTGTTCTTCCATACATAATTTTAAATCTACCACCAATATTGTATATTCACTTTTTTTAAATCGGGAATTAATATATCACCATGATCTCCAGATGCCAGGAATGGTATGTTGTATTTACATATCAGGCTGCATTCAGTACTACTGATATTTATTAATCTATGAACAGTTTAGCTCATAGAATAATGGGTTGTTTTTATTTCTCTCTGGCTTTTTTACCTTCATTAAGAAATACCAGGGCACAGACATTAATCCCAAGAGGTCTGTAGCAGTGAAAGACAAGATATTCTGCAATATGTGACATGCACTTGAGATGTCTGAAAGATGGTTTTAGTAATGCTACTGACATGAATGCCCTCCATGACAATTAGGGAAGAAACATCTAATCATGTGCCTTTTTCAATTTCATTTTGTTTTTGTAAGATGTGCGCATAAATGTGTGTGTGTGTGTGTGTGTGTGTGTGTGTGTGTGTGTGTGTGTGTGTGTGTGTGTGTGTGTGTGTGTGTGTGTGTTTGTGTGTGTGTGTGTGTGTGTGTGTGTGTGTGTGGTCACCCATTTATCTACCTTGAAGACTTTAAGACATGCATGGTTGAATTTTATCTTCATGCTCACATTATGAGGACTGTCTGTATGGTATGTTCTTTTGCTAGTGTTTTTTAATCTCTCATTTTAAATGTCTGTGAACATCCTGAATAAAAGTAAAAGCAGATAAAAAGTGGATGTAATTTAAATTAGTACGAGCATGGGAGAAAGTTCTACTTATATATTTAATCATTATATATTTTATATTTTTAATAACATAGTAGCACTATACATGACACTTATTTAGGAAGTTAAGGATTTTAATTTAATTTAATTTAATTTTTTTTTATGTGTGTGTGTGTGTGTGTGTGTGTGTGTGTGCGCATGTGGGGGGTGTTAAAATGTGTGAGGGCATAGATGCTTGTTTTCAACTGATTTTGCTTTCACAAGACATCTCTGATTTTGCTCATATTTTGGTCTGTTCCTCATAATGTTTGAGTTTTTTTCTGCAAAATGAAAAAGGACTGCAATCACTAAATAATCATGTGTTTGAGGTTCAGACTTAAAAACCTCCAGAAAAGCATGCTGATGCAAAGCTTAATATTCTAGCAACTTTCTAAGTATATAAAATAAGACCAATGTCTGTCTCCAATGTTGGTCATTTGCTCCCCTTTATTTATTTATCTATTTATTTTTGTTAGCCTTCTCCTTGACTCTTGATCTAAGAGTTTGAGAGGTATGTGGGGGTGATGTAGTGAGTTGCACACTATGTTCTGACAATAGTGACCTCAGACGAGACTTTTTTCCTCTGGCAGGTATTTATGTATTTACATTTTAGCTTGATCATGATCTAACATCTCCAGGCATATAATCATAGTTATAAACATTGCTATAATTGATTGTCACATTTTTGTCTGAGTGTGCTTTAACCCATTATGGGTAGTTTTTGATATTTTTTTTTATTTTATAAGTTTGATATCTAATGTGTACACTGTCAATAAATGTGGTTATACTTGCAGGTACAGGGTCTGTTGGATGGGCTGTAGTAGTCTGGGCAGGATGCATGTTGTACCAGCTGATTAATGGCACACTGGTGTAACAAGTAGAACTGCCAATTCACAGCATTCATTTCTGATTTTTTGTCACTACTTTCTTCAGTGTGGAGTCTACATGTACTCCTTGTCTATGTGTAGGTTTTCTCCAGGTGTTCTGGTTTCCTCCACCAGACAGTCAGATTTATAAAATAGACTGTTGTCATTTTTTGAATTTACCTCAGGTGGTAATTATTTTTTTATTTTATTTATTTATTTTTTTTGGAGAAGTAGGGAGGCAAGCATTATTTCTGGATATGATTTATTTATCCTTACAAGCATTTGGCATCTAGGTTTATTACCAACTGCTATGTTGCTGGCTTTACACATTAAACTTTACACTTTATTTCCTTACTTATGATTTTGGTTTGGCCATCAGTGGATGAACAGGTTATAAAAAAGCTCTTAAGATGCAGCTCAGAGCATCCATGCCCCTATGTCTTCTGGGGCCCCCTAACTTAATTCAATTAGATACTCCACATTTAATCTAATGGATTCTTGGCTGGTTATATTGTGTTAAAGGGATGGAAAATGCTAAAAATTAAGACCAACTGTGAAAAAAATACAAGGAAAAAAAGTAGTTAGTTTGGATTATATGGGGCCAGGATGGAAAAAGGAAAGAGTAGGAAAAGCACTGGAGAGGTGCTGGGATGACCAGTATACAATGGGAGCAGGCTCATGGAGTCCTTTCTTTGAGGCTCTATCTCACCTAAGGCTGGCCTTGTTGATTTTGTTCAGATATCTGAGCTGTATATAGTCCTTGACGTGATGATGAGTGGTCTTGAGGCAGTTTGTGGATGAAAGTGACTGACCCCATCTGTAGTTTGATCACAGATAATGGTCATTTACCTGTCATTGTAGAGCTCCGCTCTATTCCAATTAGCTCCACCCATTCAGTCGCTTCCTATAGCCCTTCCCCCTTACATTAAAGTTATCCATTGCAACTGATTACTACCTTTGTATCTATATAATTCCAGCATGCCTTCATTTATTGTATAGCAATTGAACTGACACTTTGTAGTTGATAAGACAGTACTGTGTTTTGGGGGATTTTAACATTTGATAATAGCATTACACTTGTTTACTTGTCTGTGCATCATACATATCTGACTTGTTTACTCTCTAATTTGCATAAGATGCTGGAAGACTAGTGGACTTGCTTATGCAGTCTGTGCTAGTGCAGATGTCAGTTTAAGTAATTGTAGCTGTTTGACAACTTACTTTCTTTTATTTAGCCAAACTTATCTGCTCTCCCTTGCATCCATCCTCTTGAACTCACATGCCAACTATTATACTTTATTACATCTTACTCTACTCTACCATCACAATACAATCACCACCTCAGACTATTTTAAATTAACGCCAGGCTTACCACCTTCTCTTCTACTATACACACAAAGTAGCATTGCACCATAGTTTTACCACTGACCAATCACATCAACCTCACCCATGCTTATCAGAAACTCCAAGGTAAAACACCTAACCACATTATCAAAGCCCACTCTGTAGTCAAAACATTCCAACCTTACCTTCAGCTGCACACATATCCCATGATAACAATCTCTATTTACACTGTACTACATTCAAACACACAAACACCATGTTTACTATTGTTAAACTCACTATCACAGTTGACATGTGCCTCCTAACTTGCCCAGCCTCTTTACTGTTAATTTCCAACCTCACTACAGGTATATCTTTACATACCCCCACACACCAATACACATCAACAACCTCCTGTAACCCTCTCCCCAGTAAACAACACAGCTTCTCGCGTATCTCCTCCCAGCTTTTCCCCCATACCCTCCCATTCTATTCAAGCCACAAACTGGTCTTCTCATCTCCTATGAAACCACACTTGACACCACTACTCTCACCTAGGAATAAAAAACACTTCCCATGGTACACATTCCTCATTACCTATCTACTCAAATGTGGAGACATACATCCTAACCCTGGCCCACCCTCTAATCCTAACCACAAGAGTAACCCCAAAGACTTAAGCATACTTACACTTAACCTTAGAAGTATATGTAATAAAATAGCCCCACTGCATGCCTGGATTGATCAAAACAAACCTGACATACTAGCCCTTACTGAAACATGGCTACATCTCAATGTATACCGCCAAACTTTGCAATAATCAGAAGAGATCGATCTAAAAAAAAATGGTGGGAGGGTAGGACTTCTATATCCCTCTACACTCAACATCACACCCTACACCAGTAATATATCCATCTTTTCCAGTGCTGAGGTACTAATCTCCTTTTTGAACCTTAATATATCAAAAAGAATTTGCATAATAGTAATATATATCCCATCAGGTAACAATATACCAGTGTTGTAAAATATTTTATCCTGGACATCCCAAACAATAAACCTTGAAACAATAATCTTAGGAGACGTAAATATGGATTGGCAAACAATAGCTTCCAATTCCCTCACAAGTAATATAAATCTGTATGTTTTTTCTCAGCTTATCAATTCTCCAACAAGATAGAGCAAAGATCTTGTCTGCCAATCCACATTAGACCGGATTCTAGTATCCCACCCTGCTAATTACCCCGGTTTACTCCCTTACAACAAACTCCCAACAACTTAGAGCACACAATATAAAATCAGTTAGGAACTCAATTCATTTTTGTAAGCATAAATTCGACAATTTCATACAGGAAATAGACTGGACACCTGTTAAACAACTACCCCTTAATGATGCTGAACTATACTTTAATAATACCTTCCTTCACATACTTAATACACTAGGTTCCATTCATATGCAAAGAATCAAAAAGAACTCAGCACCATGGCTCTCTAAGGAATGTAAACACCTGATGAAGCAAAGGGACATACCCTGGTCAACCTGGAAACAAAACAAAAATGAACAAAATCATGTTAATTTCAAAATACTATGTAACAAAGTGACAAAACTAATCAACAGAGATAAGAGGTCATATTATTCCCAGCTTCAATTCCAGCACAAAATAAACCCCAGTAAATTTGGGCACTCCATATCTTCACTACTTAACCTGGAAGAAATGGAGAGCACACCTTATCACCCGATACCCCTCCATCACAAATAGCCGAAAACTTTAACAAGCACTTCATAAAATCAATTTCAGACCTACTAACTAACTCCCCTAATGCTGGACCCCCCCCCCCACCTTTCAACCTATTCAGACACCAACCCCAGGCCATCAACTACTTCTAACCCTGTAATGACTACCCCCCCCTACTTAACAAAATGTCATACAAACCCCATTCTCATTTCAAAAAGAACTCAGCACCATGGCTCTCTAAGGAATGTAAACACCTGATGAAGCAAAGGGACATACCCTGGTCAACCTGGAAACAAAACAAAAATGAACAAAATCATGTTAATTTCAAAATACTATGTAACAAAGTGACAAAACTAATCAACAGAGATAAGAGGTCATATTATTCCCAGCTTCAATTCCAGCACAAAATAAACCCCAGTAAATTTGGGCACTCCATATCTTCACTACTTAACCTGGAAGAAATGGAGAGCACACCTTATCACCCGATACCCCTCCATCACAAATAGCCGAAAACTTTAACAAGCACTTCATAAAATCAATTTCAGACCTACTAACTAACTCCCCTAATGCTAGAACCCCCCACCTTTCAACCTATTCAGACACCAACCCCAGGCCATCAACTACTTCTAACCCTGTAATGACTACCCCCCCCTACTTAACAAAATGTCATACAAACCCCATTCTCATTTCAGCCCATACCCACTGACACCATTAAGAGACTGCTACAAAAACTAAAATCCTGCTCTACCTCAGTTGATAATCTCGACCCATACTACCTCAAACTGGCTGCTAACTCAGTCATCTACCCAATCAGTATCCTTATAAATAGGTCTTTATCTGAATCAGAAGTACCTTCCATATGGTAACATTCTTACATCACCCCCATCCACAAAGGAGGCAACTCTTTTGATCTATCCAATTTCCATCCTATATCCATCTTGTCACCCATATCCAAAATTCTCAAGAAAGGTATCCATCAGCAGGTAATGCAATATCTATTGCAAAACAATATTTTAGCCAAAACCCAACATGGCTTCCAACCAAGCCACAGCACAGCTACAGCCCTATTAGCTTTTACAGACACCATGAACAAGGCCAGAGATGCAGGATGCTATACAGCCTCAGTATTCCTTGATCTCTCCAAGGCCTTTGACACAGTGTCTCACCCATTACTTTTGAACACTGTCTAACTTAGGCTTCTCACATAACACAGTAAAATGGTTTCAAAGCTACCTCAAGGATCATAAACAAGTAGTGAAATGGTCCATCACACTCTCACCCTTTCTCCACAACCCTACTGGAGTCCCCCGAGGCTCCATCCTAGGACCCCTACTCTTCAACATTTTCACAAACAACCTTCACAATGCCTCTCACCCTGGGATCCTCATTCAATATGCTGATGATTCCACCATAATCTGCACTGCTCAATCACTACCAGAACTACTCTTTAAAAACTTAACAGTCCTTTACAGCAATTGAATACTGGGTAAGAAATGCCAAACTCTTACTTAATCCAAAGAAGACAAAACTAGTAGTCTTTCATCCACAAAACACCTCCCTTGTCACTGATCATTTCAACATCCTTGCATCTCACAACACTGCCATAGAAATAGTGCAGGAAACCAAACTTCTAGGTGTTATCATTGACAATAAACTTTCATTTGACCCGCATATACAGCAAAATATAAAGAAAACTCATCAAAAAATGGAACTCTTATAGTTTTTTACTGCAGCAACCAAAAGTACCCTTGTAAAAACATTTTTACTAACCTCTCTTCTGTATGGTGCCCCTATCTTAACTAACTTACAAAATTCTACCCTAAGCAAGTTGGAACAGTGCTGCAACAAAGTTGCAAAGTTTGCCACAAACTCTAAATATTGCACACACCACTGTAAACCACTCCTATAATTAAACTGGCTTGAACTCCCCAACCAACTTGCCTTTATTCAGCTATCCACCTTGCACAACCTTATTTTCAAGCCTACTGCCTGCCCTGCACTATCTAGTCACACCTTACACACCAAATCAATCCCTACAATCAGAAGACAAAAATCTCTTAGCTATCTCAAAACCCACTAGAAAACCTGGTCAATCTCTGTATTCATACTCTGTCTCTATACATTGGAATTTACTATCTCTAGCTACCAGGTTTATTCCTGGCCTAACCCATTTCAAAGCCTCTTTAAAAAAATCATCTCAAAAATACATGGCTCTGCTCCTGCATAAAGCCTGTATAATGCTCAGGTCTTCCCCTTCTGTCACATTTCAATCCCTCACAGACTGCAAGATCCTAAAGCTCTTCTAATGCCTTCTCTGCTTCTATACCATATCCTTAAGCTACTGCTCAGGCTTTATTACTTCTATTCTTCTTAACTCTCTCTCTCACTATATGTCTGCATCACTAACTTTCTGGCTGCTATTTCTACATCCTGTATAATGAGAGTGACTATTATCGTCTGTAATGTTTTAACTGTATAGAATTGTTTAGGTGTGTAGTAATATATTACAACATCTTGTAGAAGTTTGTTCTTTCAACTTATTTTTTGTATAGTATTTCTAATGTAATCTTTATTGTATTGGATTATACCATATTTGTATTATACTGTATGTGGTGCTTTTCTCCCCAGGCCTCTGCTGAAAACGGGATCTGTAGACCCAGTCAGATCACCCCAGTAAACAAATATCAAATAAATAAAAGTAAAAAAAATGAATGTGAAAAACGGTTGGTGGTTGAAGAACAACTTTTTTTGTAACTAAATTATGAGCATAATAGTTTTACAGCTGAGCTGTTACTATTCGATTTTTAATTGGGAGGGGTACAGTTCTGATTCCATTAGTCAAAACATTATTGTTACATGCCTAAATCATCACTTATTTTATTTCTAATACTACTTAACTAATTCTACTAATATATAATCAGTGTTTTTGGAAGTGTTTATGAGACTAAAGCAAGTTTCTTGAACAACAAGTAAATTAGAATACAATTTTCCTGTAACATTTCACTTGTCGTCTGCCATTTACCAAAAAAAATGTTTTTTGTGAGGGAAAACACATGATAGGGATTCACTTGTGGAAGCAATGCTGATATAGTATTAATTAACACTAGTAAGCAAACATAAAATACATTCAGTCTGCGCTGTTTTGATACTAAATTTATTCATACAATGCACTGGTATAGCCCCACATTTAACCAATGAAAGCAACCTTTATTGTAACAGTGAAACACCTTAATCACAAATATCTTACTCATGTCAGATATCAGCAGATAAATTATTTTTAAGTGTGCCTTTATTAAGCTCACACAATACAGTTTGTGTTACTATAGTTTTAAGATTACGGGTAATTTTGAGCACTTAATATTTTACAGCTACTCATATAGTTATTTTGGATGATTAAAAATGAAAACATAGATACATACATAAATAAATTAATATAACAAAGTAAAATTGCATAATTCTCTATCTTGAGTCTAGTGATTGGTTAGGGGGTCCTATATGTATAATTTATTAATACTTACAAGAGATGCAGTTTTTCTTTTCTTTTCTTTGGTAATTTTGCTCACCTGAGTCAAAGAAACCGATGATTGATCACAAATGAATTTTGTGACACAGACTGAGATGTCCCAAGGGTGCTTGTTCCTTCAGCTGGTGATGCTTAAGCTCAAGGGAACTTATTGATATTTATGTACCGTTCTTCAGGTACACACCGTTAGTTTAAGTGTAGCAGTCTAGTGATCCTCATAGCAGCTATCCTGGAGCCAGTAAGCAGATAAGCACTGAAAAGTGATCTTTGCAAGAAATACACAAATATCATGTGTGAGTTTATGTGTGTGTGTGTGTGTGTGTGTGTGTGTGTGTGTGTGTGTGTGTGTGCGTGTGTGTGTGTGTGTGTGTGTGTGTGTGTGTGTGTGTGTGTGTGTGTGTGTGTGTGTGTGTGTGTGCGCGCTTACAAAATCAAGGCAGCTTCTTGAATGATTAATGTTTTATTGTCTATCTGAGTTTCTGTAGAGATTTTCATTCTGTGTCTACATATGGTTCATTTCTTTGTTATAGTCAGGAAGACTGTGGCTGGTTGATTTTTGTTCTATTCATTTTTCTGTTTTGAATGATTTTGATGGTTTCTTGTTCCTTATTGCTTCTAAGAAGCTTGTGAAGGCATGTTCTTATACTTATTGCCTCATAGTAGGCTTGTTTATGGAATACTTCATTGTTCTTCTGCCATTTTGGACTTTCTCGCTGACATTATTTTATGGTGTTTGGACTGGCTTTCAGTGTCTCATGGAGTTAAATTCTTTTTCTTAAGGATTGGTGGCTCTTTTATCTTGATTTGAGTTTCTCCATTTCTTTCTGTATGGCTGACTGTATTAACCTCTTTTTTGGTATATTTTTTTCATTTGTGTTGTAACTTGGGATTCTCTGTCCAATGTTGGTTTAGTTCTGCAATTTTGGTCAGTATCTTGTCATAACAATTGAATGTCAGGGCTGTTGGCTCATGTTGAGTTTTGGTTTCTGGGATTTTCACATTAGCAGCTTTAGTGTGGAGGCTAAGAAGCTCTTTTTTGGCTCTGCTTTCACCAGCCTGATTGGAAACCTAGAGTGTCTTGCTCTGGATCTATCCATGATCACATAGGATCTTGAGGTGTGGGAAAATTTTACTATTCCTATCAGAGTGCAAGAGTAGAAAAAACATTTTTCTCTTTACCTTGCACTTAGGAATTATTTAGGATTGTTTCCAGCCTTAGGAATTTGTCTATTCTAGGCTAGCTATTTTACTCTGCAAACTTCAACTCTATTTAAGAAATGAATCTGGTTCCATTTTATTTAATGTAAATAAATAGCAAACATATATAGGGAGGTAGAGACTGCGAGAGATAATCCCCCGGATTCTCAAAAGCTTGCACGGAGTGCAAGATGAGGGCAGGAGGCCACACAGGCAATATGTCTGCCGTGCGATCCAGGAACAGCCGTCAGGGACGTGCACGAGAGCTCCAGCACTAATCCTGCATGGACTAAGCCCTGGTATGCAAATCACCTCATTTTCAGGAGAAATCCATGCAAAGGAGGTGAATTTGCAATCTAGGAAGCTTGCAATAATCTGTGCAAGACTAGTGCAATCTGCAGAAATGTACTTGGTTAGTAACCGAGTACATTTCTGCAAAATCAAAAATGGAGCCATGACAGCACCAAATAAAGGCTGCATATCACTGAGCAAGCATGCCAATGGCCAAGTAGAAGGCCACTGGCATTGCAAACAATAAAATAAAAGAAAAAAACAACTTATATTTCTTTTTCACCAACCTCGGCTGTTTAAGCATAGGGCAGCGGTGCGCAAACGGGATCGGGGGGAAAATAAGAAAATAAACATAAAATGGGCATTCTAACTAAAAGCAGTATTCTGCCATGCAAGTAAAGTGAGTAGTGGTTGCTAAGGGGTGCCAGTGAGTAGTGGTTGCTGAGGGGATAGGTTCAGAGTGGGACATGTAACCATGCATTAGCAGACAATTCTATGCAAATGAGGGGAATGATAGTGAATCCCAGTTTTCCCCAGCATGTGAGACAGGTCCCATCAGTGTAAGAGTATGAATAGCTCGGTGCAAGAATAGGATATAGGTGACATTATGGGGGAGGGTGCTGGGCATACTGTAAGTGGATTGGAGTCCAGTGGATCTGGAGTGCTCCTAGCTGAGCACAGCTAAGATAGGGGTGTGTCTAAACCTGCCTAGCACTCTTTACAAAGTGTAAGTGGGTGTGCATGCCGCATAATGGGTTTAACAGGAAGAAAAAAGAGGTTAAGCCAGGAAATAGCAACTTTGTACACATTTGAGCACTCCGTTTACACAGTGTGCCCCCAGGCCTAAACAGGAAGGCAATGTGAGGGCAAAACAGCAGTAGGAAGGTAACTAAGGAGAACTAGCTTAGCTGACAGGTGAAATGTATCAGAAGCAGCCAATCACACAGGCAGCAGAGCAGCCCAGCCCAGCACACCACTATAAATGATGCAAACACCTTTCCCCCTTGTTATTCCCAATAACTCTGCACCACCGGTGTATACAAATGGGGAAATTTTACAAAGCGAAAGCAAGAGAAATAATGTTAGGGGCTGCATTTGCTATCATAAACCAGCATGTGCAAGAGGCTGAGGGTGGCCTTTTTTAGGCAAACTTCAAAGGACAAAACCACCACCGTAACAGGTACAAGCATGCAAAATCTGAAGGTAATGCTACTCAATGCTAGAAGTCTAAACCTCAAAATGCACTCTCTCGAGGCACTCCTAAAAATGGAGAACATCGATATCTGTGCAGTAACTGAGACCTGGTTCAAGGCTCCAGAGAGCACCCCTGCAATACCAGGCTACAACTCTTATCACACTTTTTGGCCACCAAACCAGGACCGAAACACTAAAGGTGGAGGAGTGTCAATATTCACCAAGGATATTCACACCACCAGGCTAGTTGGCCAACACAATGTGTCTGAAATTCTCAAAGTGCAACTAACACTAGGTAAGACTGCAATCCAAATTGTAGCTTGCTACAGATCTCCCACCATAACCCAAGATTCTCACTACACCTTTCTAAACATACTGGAAAATATTAAGATAGAACCAAACACCCTAATACTGGGTGATTTTAACTACCCTGCCATTAACTGGGAAAACTACTCATGTCCCAACACCTTTAAGAACGGTTCTTGGAATTCATAAATTCCAATGCCCTGGATCAACTAATCCATAGTCCCACCAGGGGCTCCAATATCCTAGACCTGGTCATTACCAACATGGGAAATCAATGCTCCATACCTATGGTCACCCCCTCATTAGTCAGGTCTGACCATAAGCTAATCACCCTTAACATCCACATCCCACCCCACCCCCAGTAAAGAAACCACCATAAAAACTTCTCCAAAGCCAACTTCATGCTACTCAAGTCAGAAGTGACAAACTTCATGACACCCATGCAGACGGGAACTGAAAGTTCAACTGCTGAATCCTACACTAAGGCACTGTACGAGCACATCCACTCATGCATGAATCGTGCCATCCCAAATAGAACCAAAATGCTCTCATCCAAAAAAGGAAGCCAATCTGGTGGTCCCCTGCCATAAACAAACTTTACAACAAAAGGAAGAAACTTTTGCAGAAAAGAGGAAAATCCCAGGATGCAAAAAACTCCCTTACTAGCCTCAGTAAGAAACTGAGATGCCTCATAAAATCCTCCAAAGCTAGTTACGAAAATAAAATTCCCAAAGATTCCAAAGACAACCACAAAGCATTCTATAACTATGTCAAGAATCTAAATGGCAATGCTCAGATCTGCTCTGAGCTAAAACAGAATGGCATTAAATATACTGATCCAAATGATATTGCCAATATCCTGGCAGATCGATTCAGTGCCAACTTCACCCCCCTCTCACCCCCTAAATGGCCCATCAAAATACCGGAAGATTGCCAAATTCCAGTAATAACGGTCACACAGCTACAAAACGCACTCTCTAAAGCCAAGAATACAGCATCCATGGGACCAGATGACATCCCAGGCTGTGTACTACATGAACTACAATATGAACTGGCACCTCACCTAAGTGTCATGTTTAATCATAGCCTCACCTCAGGTTTCGTGCCCACTGAGTGGCGCAGAGCTACAGTTATCCCAATCCACAAGGGGGGGATCCACCTTGGATCCCAGAAACTACCGTCCCATCAGTCTGACAAGCCTTATCTGCAAGGCCATGGAGCGTATTATCATGGAACTTATAAACAAAGACATTGGCAACCTTCAAACACTGGACCTCACCCAGTTTGGGTTTGTGAAGGGACGATCTTGTCTCCTGAACCTGACTGACTTCTTTGAATCAGTCTCCAGAGCCATGGACAAGAGTAAGGTGGTCCACACAGCCTATCTAGACCTTGCCAAGGCCTTTGATACCATCCTCCACGCTGGAATCATAGATAAACTTACTAAGTTGGGCATTAATCCCTATGTCACCCAATGGGTTGCTAAATGGCTCACTGATAGAACCCACACTGTAAAAGTAGCCGACTCCAAATCCAGCTCCAGACAAGTGACAAGTGCAGTACCTCAGGGTTCAGTCCTGGGGCCGCTCTTGTTTGGCATCTACTTCTCTGAAGTACAGGTCAATACTAAGGGACTCTGGCTAACAAAGTTTGCAGATGACTGCAAACTGGGAGCCATTATTGAATCCCCAAATGATGTGGATACTCTACAAAAGGGCCTTACAGAAACAGATGCTTGGTGCCAGAGCCATGGGCTCAAGCTCAATACCAAGAAATATATTATTATCCCCTTTGGGAAAAAACATGTATCCATGAATTACCATATAGGTGGCAGTACACTAAACACAGAAAGTGTGATAAGAGACTTAGGGACACAGGTGGACAGTGGTCTCACCTTCGATAACCACATCGCCACAACAGTCAGGAAATCCTTCTATGTGGCACACCTCATCACGAAGGGCTTTTCATCCAGAAAAAAGGAGGTCATTGTCCCACTATACTCATCCCTCATTAGACCCATTATAGAATACAACGCCCCATTTGGTATGTACCTCTCAAGACATCTGCAACAACTGGAAAGGCCTCAGAAATACCTCACTAAAAGAATCACAGGCCTAAAGCAGATGCCCTACACTGACCGCCTTAAAAACTCCAGCTATACTCTGTCACATATCGTCTACTCAGAGGCGATCTCTGCTTAACATACAAGGCCATGTCAAACCCAGAGCTGTTGGACATGCTACACTTAAAGAAATCCCAATCCCTCAGAGCTACACGCTCCAGGGATCTAAACCTTGTCATCACAATAAACAAAACATGCTGGAGGGATAGGTTCCTGACCCAGAGACTCCCCAGACTCTGGAATAGATTGCCCATACATGTCAAGCAGAGTGCCTCTTTGGACCTCTTCAAGAGGAACCTTGACGATTGGATGGGAGAAAGGAAATTCACCCCAGGGATCACGTCAGTCGCCCTGCTAGACAGGGGTCCAGGAAAGTAAATAATGTGGGAAGAAATAGCCAGGGAATTGTTATGGCTAGGCCTGTATAGGCCCTAGGGCTGATAGCCTAGTACCAACCTATGAACCAACCTATGAACCTATGGTGAGGATGTGAATGCTGCTGAGCAACCCACAGTGAAGAGATGGAGAAGAGTGTACAGACCCAGGGTAACCTACCAAGGGCTACATGAGCTGGAGATAGTGGAGTGCTATAGGGTGGACAGGGACCTCCTACAGCAGATTGTTGAGCTGTGCCGACCACGCCTCACACACAGAACTAACAGAGGGGAACCCATCCCAGTGGATACCAAGGTATGTGTTGGCCTACATATACTAGCTACAGGTACCTTCCAAAGGCCAACTGGGGATATGATGGGGATATCACAGGCATCAGCATCCAGGGTATGCCACCAGTTCCTGGATGCCATGTCGGCACATGTCGGTGAGCACGTATATTTCCCCATCACCCATGAGGCGTTGGCTAGCAATATGCGTCTCTCCCATCAAATAGCAGAATACCCTGAGGTAGTGGGTGGAATAGACTACATGCACATATGCATCAAAGCACCACCCAGTGAGCAGGGTAAGGTCTACATCAACCGCAAGGGCTTCCCCTCCATCAACTGCCAGGTTGTGTGCGATGCCCAGGGCATAATAATGAATCTGTGTGCTGGCTGCCCTGGAAGCTTCCATGATTTCCACATCTGCCATCTGACTCAGCTATACCACAGATTTGCCAATGGGGACATCCCACACGATCACCTAGTGGGGGATGCTGGATACGCACTGGAGCCATGGCTGATGACACCCATCTGAAATATCCACACACCTGAACAAGAACTCCATAATGAGGCGCACGCACAAACACGAATCATAATAGAGCATGTGTTTGGGATGCTCAAGTCATGGTTCCAGTGTCTGGACACATCTGGTGGAGCCTTGCAGTACTCACCAGCTACATGTACCCAAATTGTTCTTGTATGTGCCATGCTACACAATATGATCCTGCGGAAACAGCTGCAGCAGGAACAGCATGGGGCAGGGCCACACAGCCCCCCACCATTGCCAAGGCCTGCACAGGCACAGAGTGACTCGGAGGAGGAACAACCTGAGCCTGCCCCAGTAGACAGAAGGAGGCTTGCCCAGTATGCCCTGGCCTTGGCAAAGAGGCAACTCATAGCACATGCACTGACACAGTAGGAACCCAGGGAAAGTCACCTCTCTCCGACTCACACAAACAGTAAAAGGGATGCCAAACATGACACTATCAGTGCTCAACCATGTTTAGGGAGTGTACTCTCTGCATCCAACATAGACAGCCCTGCAGCACCACCCTCAATACTGGGACACCCACAAGGTAAGTGACTCACACATGCCAGTTGGGGGGGATCACATACCCAACAACTTTGACAGGCAGCAGGATGGGTGTAGACAAACACAAACAAATGCTGTACTATGGCCTCTGAATGAGCCCTATGTGTAACCCCCCACCAGGCCTACACAGACAGACTACAGGTGGCCAGGCAGTTGGATGTTAGATGTGAAGGTAGGAAGTCAGAAACTAATATGTAGACAGTGAAAGCTAGGATCTGTAGTACACTGGTATGCCTCTAGACAGCATGATAGGTAAGACTACAGACTGAAATGGAGTACCTGACATACCAGTACAGTCCTAGCAAATGTGTAAAAGTTTCAGGTGTCCCCCCCATCCTACGTACACTTATAGTAACAGTCAGGTGTGCCCCACCACTCCTGTGTAGAAATGTAGAAACAGTCAGATGCCCCCCCCCTGCTATTCAGAAATGTAGCAGCAGTACATGCCAAACGACTGATTGATACCCTGCAGACACAGCATGCTACCTGTCGGTGTACAACACAAAGGTCAGCACCACAGTACAAACAACCTGGACTTGATCCACACATGCAATACAGATGGCCATACTGGGCATGCTCACACACGAGGAATGAAGGCAATGTCAGTCAACAACATACTGAAAGTCATACTGGGCATGCTCACACACTTAAAGACATGAAGGCCATGTCTGCAAATGCCAGTGTACCAGACATATCTGACACTTGTCAGTATGCACCACTCCTGCCTTGCACACACACAGTGGATAGGAATGCAGACATATATGTAAGGACAACAAACTATAATAAGCCAAAGGTAGATTGACATAGTTGTGTGGAAGAGGGTCACCATGACAAGGACCCATCTGGGACTGTCCCACCCAGCACACAGCTAAAGGGCCACAAACACATGAGGTGCAGATGTCACTCACTGCAGATACTAGCCATCAGCATCTGTCAGCATGGCAAACTATGTGGTGCTCGTGCCAGCTGTGCAACACGACTGTACAAGGAAGTAGTCATCTAGTAGTTGTATACATGTACCTGTGATATATGACCCCATGTGTGTCCGCATGTGGCATGTCAACCTCTACATGAATGGGTTATGACCCATGCACACACCGCCCTCCCCATAGTAGTATTATGACAAGCCTGCTGAGGTCATCCAATGTGAAATACACCTTTGTGAGAGCTGTAGCTCAGGAATCTCCATGGTGTGTGCCATAACTGTGTACTGCTGTAGTGATAAACTAGTTAAATAGCAGTTCAAACCCCAGATTTGGCAACTGTGTGAGTGTGCGTTTGTCTCTGACTGTGTAGAGAGCAATGTTTTTTAGAATACTCACGCTCCGTACAGTTAATATACTGAACTATGGCAAGGCTGCTGATGTCACACACCTAGAAATACACCTTTGGGAAAGTGACAGCCCAGTAATCTCCGTAGCACATCCTGTAACTGCATACTGCTGTAGTATGATAAAGTAATTAAGTAGGTGTTCTAACCCAGGACCTGGCAAGTGTGTGTTTGTGTGTGTCTGATTGAGTAGAGAATAATACTTTTTAGGCTATTCACACTCCGTACAATTCATATACTCGCTTTGGCATGGCTGCTGATGTCAATCACCTAGAAATACACCTCTGGCAATGTCATAGCTCAGTAATTTCCGTAACGTGTCCTGTAACTGCATACTGCTGTAGTGTGATAAAGTAATCAAGTAGATGTTCTAACCCCAGACCCGGTATCTATGTGCTTGTGTGTGAATCTGTGTGTGTGTCTGACCGAATAGAGAGCAATGCTTTTTAGGCTACTCACACTCCATACAATTCATATACTCAACTTTGGCAAGGCTGCTGATGTCACTAACCTAGAAATACACCTCTGGGAAAGTCACAGCCCAGTAATCTCCGTAGCACATCCTGTAACTGCATGCTGCTGTAGTGTAATAAAGTAGTAAGGTACGTGTTCTAACCCCAGACCTGATAACTGTGTGTGTGTTTGAGTGAGTAGTGAGCAATGCTTTTTAGGCTACTCACACTCCATACAATTCATATACTCAACCTTGGCAAGGCTGCTGATGTCACTCACCTAGACATGCACCTCTAAGAAGAGTGTAGCCCAGTAATCTCTGTACTGCATCCTGTGACCGTGTACTGCTGTAGCGTGATTTAGAACTGTGGTAGGGTTCCATCTCCACACATGGCAGTTCTGGATGTTTTGTGCGTGTTTCAATGTGTGTGTATGGAGCAATGCATTATAGGCTACTCACTTGCAGTATATTTCCAATGCCCTCCTGTGGCAATCCTGTTGATGTCATTCATTGTGAAATACAACTTTGGGGAGGCAGTTCATCAGTAATCCCTGTGGTGCGAACTATAACTGCTCCATGCTGTAGTGTGATATAGGCCTTGGTCAGCGGTTAGATACCTACACATGTCAGTTGTGGATGGTCTGTGTGTGTCTCACTGTCTGTGTAGGGAGCAATGCATTTTAAGCTAGTCACTTGCAGTACAGTTGAAATGCCCTACTTTCGTAATCCTGCTGATGTCATACATTGTGAAATAGAAAAACACCTTCCTGCCAGTCAGACCAATGGTGCAAATAATGAACGAACTTGTAGTTCTCCAAAATCAGTTTAATCCAACAATAATCACAGTAGTGATTGTTGGATTAAACTGATTTTGGACAACTACAAGTTTGTTCATTATTTGCACCATTGGTCTGACTGGAAGGAAGGTGTTTTTCTATTTATGAGTTTTGGTTGCCTGCCTTGTACACTGTTTTATACATTGTGAAATACACCTTTGGGGAGGACATACTCTAGTAATGTCCATGGTGCGTACTATAACTGCATAGTGCTGTAGTGTAATAAACAAGTTAGGTAGGGGTTCTACTCCCAGACATGACAGGGGTGTGTGTGTGTGTAACTCGTATCCTGTGCAGAGGTAGTTGTGAGTGTGTGACACATGTGACCAATGTAGATGGGTTTTGCTCAGTTCTTTTATGGTGGCCCTACTATATATCACCATGTCAACCATACAGGGATAACATATGTAAATTAGCTGAGAGACTGGGATCCAAAGCCATACCCAGACATGTGCCACCAAGGCCAGCAAATTACAGTTAGCAAACCTACTATTACCCAGAGCATACACACATGCCTAGGCAACAGCCAATATGTGGGTAGTATACTGCATATTGGCCACTGATAGTAACTCTGCAGTGATAGCAGTGGGCTACAGAGGGTATGTCACCCTGCCCATCTGTCCAACATGCACATGCATGCAGACAGTGTACCTCCACCATGTTCCCAAATGGACACCTGCACCACCCATGGTGCCTTCACATGTGACACCCAATGGACATACCATGCCTGATAACATGCCCTGTATGTACAGATGACACTGACATCAGAGAATGCTGCTAGCATGCTATCAATGTAGGTGCAGGTTAAACCTGCTGCCCATTACCAGTTCCTGCATCAGGTGGGCAAGACTGGCACATCAGATCATAATCTGTGTTCACAACATGAGCCAGACACCCCAGGTACAGTTCCACATGTCACTGTACATGCATGCGGGAGTTGTGCACATCTCAGACACCATCCATGTCATGGAGTAAGGAACATATACATGGCAAGTGATGCACAGCATTGGCCACATAAAATAGTCCTGCAGGTGACTGGATGGGGGATGCAATATCCACCTGTGTGAGCAAATGCAGAAACTACAGGCCTGAAACACAATGCAGACCATTGTTATGTGGCCTGATGCCAAGGTATGCCCATCCCCTACCCTTGTACAGCCTGCTGACACAGTTGACCACCAAACACCCGTGCAGACATGTACCCATGCATGTCAGAACTGGCACCCTGTGTGTTTGTGTGTGTGTGTTGTATGGTGCATCTGACCACATCCACAATACAAAAGCATGCTGTTTGATATCTGACACCTTATCATACTCTATGCCCATATGACCTCCGTATGACCCAAGTGGTGCATGTGATACCTTCACATTGATGTGTTGCTGCAATCCCACTAGTAATGAGTTGCACTCCTGGCCCTGCCTAGTGTGTCAGTGTGTGTGCATCCCTCTGTGAGTGTGCCTGTGCTGACGCTGGCAGCTGTTCATGTAGACAGGCACGTGTACGTCACCTACCATATATCTACCGTATCCCTGTTGCAGATGTCACTCACCATCACATATATGCTCTGAGTGCTCCACAGTAGGTAACCCATGTGGCACATCTAATAACTGCATCGAACTGTGATAGCACTACATAGTTGTCGAAGGTTTGATACCCAGTATTGGTAAGTGTGTTACACAAACATGCTTCTGTTTTACTCTACCACCCCTCCCTGACATGTATTTGCCTCTGTCTGCCTCCCCCATTCCCTCTCTGGTGGATTGGAGACCCACACCTGCTATGCTTAGGGAGTAGCATGTGCATTTTAAGTGATGCTCATGATCAGCTGATGGCCTCTGCATGAATTGCAGCCCTCCCCTAGCTGATTGCATGTGGGACAGCTGTGGTAACAGTCCCATAGCCAACTGCATGGAAACACACTCCAATATCTAGGAACAACATGGTGGTGTTGGCCCTTTTTAGTCACTGTGAGCAGGAACTCGATCTGTTGTTTGGCAAACAGCATCTCAGATGGATTGGGGTTTTACCTCTAGCAACATACACTGTGGAAAGAGGGCAACAAACAGGAGGGGGATGTGCATGACCTGACTACAGACTGTAAGTGCTGCTATACTGAATGTGGAGTAATGTTGGTTTAACAGTGTTTGTCTGGATATGCCTGCTGTACATGTCGCAATACCTGCCATGTCAGTCCCATGTATATGAGCGATCTCCATCCACAGGGACATCTGCAGACTGGGTAGTGTTTGCCTTTGGTTTCATGTGTCAGCCACAGTGCAACTATCTGTTGAATGCAGAAGGTAGTTTGAGAATTGCAGTCAGTAGATGGTGACAGCCGGGAGAGTTACTGACATCATATCCCTTATTGGACATATGGTGCAGCAAACCCTGTTATGACAGTATATGTATGAGGGTATTACAGCGACATGTCAATATTGGCCCTGTGTTTGTGCCTCCAGCCATAACCTGTCAACCTTTGTACATATTTCACGCAGTAGGGGGTGCATATGTTCTGTACATCATAGTCACTGACAACATATCTGATAACAAGCCAGCGAGATATCAGACTGCTATACATGTTATGTATAGTAGGGTTTGTATTTGAGGACATAGCCTGGGTATTCTGTAGTTGTGTGTACAGTACTGAGGTATGTGTAAGTCTGGTCATTGTCGACAGTGTGTGTATAGTGAATATGTACCTTGGCCTGTGTAGAGACTGTGGTAGATGTCATTGTTCCTGGTCCTGTTCTATCTGATGTTACATGCTGCTCCACTCTGTGTCACCCTACCAGCTTACATTTATAGGGTTGATCACACACATCACACACCACAGACAGGCATCGGACCACACTGTCTAGTGGCTCAGTATATGTAGGGGTGTTGTGTGAGTGGCTCATATGAGGATGGTGTAGGTCAGATAGTCCATATACTGTAATAGTATGCTAGCTTACCATATGTGGCTGTGGCTGTGTTCACATTGGCTGTGGTTATGCACTTTCACACAGGTGTCTGTTACTCTATGATGTGACATGCCTGTAGAGCCTGCTATCTATGCAGGTACATGTGTATTCCCACATGGGAGATGTAGCCCAGTGTTGAGTCAGTATGCCTGTAGCTTGCACTGTGCTTTGTTACATGCCTAGCAGATTACTACACTTATCCAGTGAGATGTCATGTCTAGAAACTTGGCAGATATACTTTTGCCAGGCCACCATGACAGTCATATATGTCAGACAAAACAGTGGGATGCTGTTCAGATGTATGTCACTAACTAGTGGGTCGTATGTGGCCATGGCACCTCTGTACCAGCAGTTATTATATGTCAGGATAGACAGGGGTGTATGAATGCATAACCTATGGGGGCAAATGTATACTAGTATTTACAGGTTATACTCATCTACATGGCTGTTAGCATCCACATTGACTGACCTGGTCCACATGTCTTGCATGAAGGGGTTCTGTGTATACCCCTGGACTGACCAGCATGTGTCAGACTGTCCACATATATTGGGCTTATCGTAGCTGTAGTTCACAGGGGCGTTACTATGCTAGCAATGGTACTGTGCTATGATGACATTAGGATGTCTGTCAGTAGACAATGGCGCACATGTTCATAGCAGATGTGGCCCCCCACACACACCATGTCTGTAAAGACGATCCTTATTACAGTAGCAATAGTCTACAAATATACCTACAATACATGCATGACATCCCCTTGCACTGAGAGGTTGGGACTATTGGGCCTGAGGTAGGGCTCCACTCCATGTGCAGGACATATGGCAAACATATATGTATATATCATTATACATATATCCATATAGATATGTACACATATACATATCTTGCTTACTGTATGACAACAGTTCTGCACATATGTGCCTGTGTTCCAGACTTTGTCCTTCACTTACTTACCTGGCTTTGCATATGTGACATGCTGTCAGGATTTGTTATGTAGTGGGCTGTGTGTATGTCATGCTGTAATTCCTGCCATCCCTCCACTGCTGTTGTGTCCCCCACACATACTGGGGGTTGCTGCCATATATGTGTGGGCTTCACCTACGCAATACATGTGTGCCCTAATGCACTGCAGAGGGCAGTGTACATAACCGTGGTATAAGGGGGGTGCACCATGACTAACTTAGGTTGTTACAAAATGTGTGGGTATCTGGGGTAAGCTGCCTTAAGGTATCTGGATGTACATTACCATACAGTCCACTATGGGTAAATACAGGCCTCCTGCCATATGGAATGTTCTGTTTGATGTGTGATTGTGATGGTGTCAGTTATGCCTTGTTATGTAACAAATACATCCCATTGTGTCAACTGGGATCTGTATCCCCTAGGGATTGTGTACAGAGTGTAGATAGAGGTTGCTGACCTATACATCTGCATTACGTACTGTTGATTGTCTGGTATGCTGTGGGTCAGTCTGTCATTACTATTGTACTACTAGAAGGCCTCAGCCTGGACAGCAACATATGTCAACCTTTCCAGACTACTGTCTCAGTATAACTGTTTTACAGTTGCATTACACTGTTCATATGGATGTCAGTGTCTAAACGGCTATATGACATAGCATATACAACTGTCATAGTACACAATTATAGCCTTCACATTTATTTCTGGACACCTGTGTGAGGTGTTATACCCTTTGATATCTCTGTGGGTATGTGTTGCAGGCTATGAATGTCATTCATATGGGTGGCACATACAGTCTCCAGTTGGTAAGGTGGTGACTGTAGGAATACTGGCTGTTCAATATTGTGTGCATTTGTATCTTACTGTACATATCTGCGTGTGTGTATGTGTACTTACATATATATGTATATATCTGTATATATATATATATATATATATATATATATACATATTGTATCTGCATATATCTGTCTGTGTATATGTATCCTAAGGATGGCCATGTCGTGTGTGGTCCTGGTTATGTGATCTGCAACACTTGTTACTGTATTACAGGGGGGGGGGCATGCTTGGCTGGGGGGAGTATACCTATTCGTACCAGATGTATATTGTGTGGGGCCTCTCAACACCATTAACGTTGCATGAGGACATATATGTTTTTGTTATATCCCCATTGTTATCACCAGATGTCTGTTTGTATACACCTATATATGTGCATGTATATATCTGCTGACATATAAATGACCTGCTGTATATATTTACACATGTAGATGTAGACATATATATCCATAGATGTAGGCATTTGCATGTATATATGTTCATACATATTTATATATGTATATATTTATATACATACATATATATATATATATATATATATATTGCAATATATAAATATATATATATATATATATATATATCTATATATATATATATATATATATATATATATATATATATACATCTACATATATCAATATGCTGTACCTGTTTAGACATTAATATATTTACTCACACACATACATCTATATGTTGCAATACAATCTCTGTACTGTTGAATCACTGGGCTGGATGATATTTTTGTGAAAACATCAGGGTTATTTATATATGCCATGGTTTAGTGGTAAATCACTTTGTGTATGGTGTGCAATACAATCCTTACAGAGGCAGTTTATTTTGTTGCTGGCTAGAACACTCCCGCTTACCCCCACACTAACCTCTTTAAAAGGAAAGACAAAAGGGTTGACAGGAAAGTGGAGAAAAAGGGGCACAAAGAGGGTAAGACAGTAGGGGAAATAGCTAGGCATGTGCACGAAGGGTGTAGGAAAGGTCCATAGCTGCCCATTTCTGCTACAACAACAGCTGTGCATATACGTTGAATTTGGAGGTAGATTTGGACCCTCAAATCCCTGGGAGAGAGGTGAGGACAACATACATTTATTGTGATGCCAATTAGACCAGATTAAATGTGGCCAGTGGACATGTGTGGGGCGAGATTGTTTTGTAGGAATAGATTGCCCTTCCATTACCTTTTCAGATGGGAGTGGGATGTTGGGGAAGGGGTGTAGGCATATCTGGGGAGGGAAGTTGGGTAGGTTAACAGACATAACACACAAGACGCATACAGGAGCAGTATATGACACATGTGGGAGGTAAACACCTTGATGGGGAGGGGTGTTGGGATATTGGAAGCCAACAAGCTCCCTAGTGGTAACAGTGGGACTGAGGTCCCCACTCGTGGGCAGTCACCATGTTGTCACCACAGTGCCATACTCTTGTGAAATATGACTGCAGACCATCCTCCTGCTGACACATGTACACCTAAAATACAAATGGATAAAATTATGGAGATAACAGTGTTACTGACAGCTGAAATGCATCATAGCTGCATAGCTACACTACCTGGCATGTATGCATTACACATTACCCCTGACAAAATCTTACACTGCAGTACATTGCAGCACTCTATAACAGTCACCGTGTGCATCAGAACCATATTATCCTGTCCCTGCATCGATGTTATGGATGATAGGGATATGTCACAGGTATCATCATATGCACAGGGTGTGTTGCTGGTTTGCTAGAGGCTGAGGGTGGTCCATACATGTGTTACCATGTGTGTGGGTGAAAGGTTTGGTTCAATGAGTAGGACATGGTGATGTGGTGTGTGTTGGTATGTGGTCACCCTAGGTGTGGTTGCATAGTGTGTGGGTATGCATGCACACAGTCCTGCCATGTGGCTGCCCTATACAGGTGTTGTTGGACAGCTGCAGACCATACTTGGCAGGGTATGCAGTTCAGTGCCTCCGGCCATGAATACGCTGACTGTGCCTGCCAGGGGTTCTATATGCACGTGCCGGTACAGACCTTGAGGTGCTACTCACCCCTGATGATAACAGGTGTCTGCTGGAACCATGTGCCACCTGTGACTGGCCAGGGCCACGTGCATAAGGCCTGCTGTGGTGTGGTGTGGTGTGGACACAGCACCCCCAGTGGTGTGCTGAGGCTGGTACTGCCACTATGGGAACAGCTTGGTGCCCTGGCACATCCACGTTGACCACCAGCTGCTGGTGTTTCTGGCCTACGTCCAAGCGGCCGTCGCACCACTCCCACCACACATTCAAGCATGGACATTCCACG
>NC_056727.1:239242784-239305284 GCF_019279795.1 Protopterus annectens
TGTAGGTAGGTGATGGCCCTTCCCCTTGTTACCACTGCACCCATGTACAAAGTGTTACTGTTGACCTGTTCTGCACCCTGCCTTGTTCTGCACACCATACCACACAGGTGTACAAACCATTGCTGCTTATGTAGTACTGTGTCTGTTATTTCAACTCCAATACTCACAGCCCCTATGTGTTACAGCACCTCATACCTGGGATGATATGTGAATAGATATAATTTGTGAATGCCTGATGTCTGCTTTACAGATCACAGCATCAGCGGTGCATGTATGACCAGTACAGAACTATTACACTGACAGCCACCAGACCTTACCATGGCTGTGGGGGGTGCCTTACACATGTCCCAGAACTCTGAATGGTTGCAAGGTCTACTCATGTGCACATCCATTGGAGTGCACACACTGCTGTCACTATTGCTGTGGGGTCAGGGTTATGTCTGCCACAGTTACATAACCTGATTGTGTGCAGTTACAGCCATGAGAGTGTTATTTCACAGATGTCCCTACTGTAGGCCATGTGTCCTGCCATACCTCTCATCCCTGTGGACACATTGCACAATAACAGGATGCTAGTTATCTTGCATGTGTCTGTTGTACTCTTCAGATACCTCAGCATGGTCACTACTGTGACACAGTGCATTTCATAACAACAAAACGTGAATGTGTACAGCATTCCACGAAGTAGCGAGGCTCTACGAACACAGCTTTATTTACATACAAAAACACCAGTGCTCCACCACTGACCTAGGTTTCGTCCTGAAATGGACTTCTTCAGAGTGTGTGGAACAATAAAAATATATATACCATCAGCAATTAAAACAATTACCCAATTAAGCAATTGTGCCTGATACAATAGTTTGAAACTGAAATGTGGTATGCTTGACCCGCCCAAACCAAGTAGGAATAAAACTTCCTGAAATTCAGTTAAAATTCTAAAATAAAAACATAAAATACAAGTTCATTATACTAAGCATATAGAAAATGCAAAACGTACAAAAGTATGAATTGCATAAAATTAAAATTAAAATTAAAACAAAAGTTTGCCTGTGTGAGTAGTAATCTAATAAAATATGTTTAAGTTAGTGATAGTTTAACCTGAAAAAGGTCTTATAAACAAATATATGTATGAATGTGTGTGTATGTGATGTCTAAGGAAACACATTAAAATTAACCTAATATATGTTTAAGCCTTAAATAAGGTTTAATGGAAATGAACTCATTTAAACCAGGATGATGATGGGCATTGAAAAACAACTGCCATTTGAGCTCACAAGTGTCTAAATGATAGTCTGTTATTCTCCCCTGTGCATCTTTAACTAACTGTTGTATAACACAAAATAAAAATGTGTGGTCACTGAATGCTATTATGTGTCGTGCCAAAGCATTTGTAGGTCTAAGATGCTGTATATCTAAAAGATGTTCCCTAATCCTGTCTCTAAATCTTCTGCACGTCTTTCCCACATAAAAAGCCGTACACGACTGACATTTAGCAATGATATATGATGTATATGAAACCTAGGTCAGTGGTGGAGCACTGGTGTTTTTGTATGTAAATAAAGCTGTGTTCGTAGAGCCTCGCTACTTCGTGGAATTTTTTCATTGTTTTTGTGGTGGTTCCTTGGTTGACATTGTTTTTAGCCATGGAGGACGTTGGCTCCCCGATTGACATCAAGCTTTTGTTGCAGCAAATTCATCAGGAGCTTCGTGAGCATTCTGTTCTTATACAAAATATTATGGACAAACAAAATTGTGAGCTCAAATGGCAGTTGTTTTTCAATGCCCATCATCATCCTGGTTTAAATGAGTTCATTTCCATTAAACCTTATTTAAGGCTTAAACATATATTAGGTTAATTGTAATGTGTTTCCTTAGACATCACATACACACACATTCATACATATATTTGTTTATAAGATCTTTTTCAGGTTAAACTATCACTAACTTAAACATATTTTATTAGATTACTACTCACACAGGCAAACTTTTGTTTTAATTTTAATTTTAATTTTATGCAATTCATACTTTTGTACGTTTTGCATTTTCTATATGCTTAGTATAATGAACTTGTATTTTATGTTTTTATTTTAGAATTTTAACTGAATTTCAGGAAGTTTTATTCCTACTTGGTTTGGGCGGGTCAAGCATACCACATTTCAGTTTCAAACTATTGTATCAGGCACAATTGCTTAATTGGGTAATTGTTTTAATTGCTGATGGTATATATATTTTTATTGTTCCACACACTCTGAAGAAGTCCATTTCAGGACGAAACCTAGGTCAGTGGTGGAGCACTGGTGTTTTTGTATGTAAATAAAGCTGTGTTCATAGAGCCTCGCTACTTCGTGGAATTTTTTCATTGTTTTTGTGGTGGTTCCTTGGTGTACAGCATGCAGTTTGGGTAGGTGTGTTAGATGTGTGCATGGAATATCCCATAACCATTACATGCACAGTGTCTTGTCATGCATGAACATGAACCATACTCACCGGCTACAGGCTGCTGCTGTGGTGGTATCCTAGAGGGACCTACATAAGAGTATAAGAAAGTTGTTGTCAGTGGCCGCAGCTGTGGCATTCATAAAGGGTGAGTGCAGCATTATGTTACATCTACAGTAGGGGTCCACAATACTACAGCTTATGCAAGTCTGTTTATTACTACTACACAGCAACAGACTATGTATATGACATCTCAGATGTGCATGATGTACCTGTACAGATGCAGATGCATAACATGAGTGGTGTACTGATGTGCCCTGGTGCCTTACCTACATGCTCCTCAGCCAGTGTGTTGGTGGCACCCACCTCCACAATGCGTCCTGCCAATTGTTGGTGCTGCAGGTGGGCAGGTGCCACAAGGCTCCTGAGTAGCTCCTCCACATGGGTGAGGGGTGGATGGATGGCTTGCCCCCCCAGTATGAGGTGGTCTCCCCATATAGCAGCTGCACACTGACATACATGGCGAAGCAGGTCGCTGCAATGATGCTGGACCTGCTCATACCTGTGGTTATGCAGTCCAACACCATTGACCCTGTGGACTAGTTCATTCCACAGAGTGGTCCTCTCCTACTGATCATGGGCTGCCCATCGGAACAGCTGTTCATAGTGCTGTACCAAATGTGCAATGATGACTTCTGTTTCGGCAGCACTTTAAGCTGACAAACGGATGTGGGGCATCCTCCCTGGAAGACATAAAGATGGAAACAGGTCAGTGCAACTCATACAGCAGAGTTACCATAGTTCCTAATACACATCTTTGTCTCCCCCCACCATATCAGCTACAACAAACTGTTCAGAGAATGCAATTGGTATGTCGGCTGCTTACCTAGCATTGGGACATATGTTGTATTGTACCAAGCTTTGTGCTATGTGTTTACGCCATGCTTTGTGCTATGTGCTTGTAGTTATGCTCCCTGTGGGGACACTATCTCTGCTGGTCTGTTACAGACTATTTCACCTGCATGCCATTGTGTGTGCCACTATATATATATATATATATATATATATATATATATATATATATATATATATATATGTATGTGTGTGTGTGTGTGTGAGTGTGTGTGTGTGTGTGTACGTATATGTGTAGATATACATTGTGGGTGTTTATATACCTACATCTGTATGACTGTCTGTATATCTGTAGACATACCTGTCTAATTATATATCACACAGATATTTATCTATATGTGGGGTGCATACAGACATCTGGTCTACATTCTCTAACTGTCTTTCATTCACAGTTGCACTGTTCTGCCTTACTGCAACACAGCCAGGTGTCACAAATGAACACAGACTAACATTAGGGTGGTATATATGGTGAGAGATTGCTGGTAAGCCTATTATACACCTATGGCATTTATGCATGCTGCATTAGACATTAACATGACTATCCTGCATGTGGTGTGCTCTGACACCCATGTGTCTATCATGACGGCAGTACTTCCACCACCAGCTATTGCCCACACTAACATACTAAACACACATATTATGGCTTAAATCTTTGTCATTCCTTTCTGATCTGAAACAGTTGGCAGGTATGTCTCACTGCCTACAGGGACAGACAGTATTGTCTAGAGCAGTTGTGCAGCAGAACTTCATTACAGGGACAATTACAGATGGCACATATAAACATTCCACATCATATTTCCTATTATTCTATACCACATACTACTTTAAATTACATACATATGTTTTACATACCTGTCATTTTTTTCTGACAGCTGTGATAGCTTGTTTAAGTTTTTGTTTTCTTTTCTGTATGTGTGTGTGTGTGTCTCTTTCTCTCTCTCTCCACTAGAGTGATTGAGCTGGTTTTAATGGATTGCAACATGGCATTTGTAAGTGATGCACATGATCAGATGATGGACTCTGCACCAATCAGTGTGCAACAGTTGCTAATTGCATGCAGCCTGCTGTGTAGTACTACAGATAACCACTGTCATGGCAAGCCAGTACTATAAAATACTGACTCATGTGGGTGTTGTCCCTTTACCTTTCCAGTATGGAGGACATCCTTCCTGTATGTGTGTGCCGCAGTGTTACAGACAGCAGGTTGCAATACCTCTCACAGCAGTAATTGCAGACACAGGCCAATTACACATTCGTATGAGGTTCCAGACCTACAGACAGAGTGAGTAGTGTTCTTATGTGCATTGTATATTGCTGGTCTTGCAGTGTTTGTGTGTACATAGTAGATTAGGATGGAATGCAGTCTGTCAGCATAGCTCTCAAATGTGGGCCTATCCACATGATTGCCAGTGGATTGTCTGGTTTGGTCTGTGCACTACACAGGTCTTACCCTACATATATCACTGGCAGTCTATATGTTGCATGCTATCATTACATGGTTACATCCATTTGTGTTTCTGATGATGTATTCCTGCATAAGGGTATGTTGCAATAAAACCTGTAACACCATCAATTTCCAGGATGTGTAACAGCAATATTGCAAGTATGGCCCTGTGTGCCTGCCTCTGGCCTCCACATATATGGCATGCTTTGTCCTGCTGTGATGCAGTTAGGGGTTGTTGGGTAATGGCCTATCATTATTTACTGCTAGCATTCCTGCTACCATCCCAGTCATATCGTGGACTCCCACAAAATATGTTGGTCATTGTCCATACATGTGATGGATACATTGACATTACCACAACTAATACATTCCCCCCTAGGGCTTGACTACAGGGTGTAATTGGAGGCTGCTGAAATACATCAGTAATTGTTGATTGTTACCTATCTTGAAGGCAAATCCTTTGTCTACTGTCTTACTAATTGAAGGCCTTGGCCTGGACAGCATAGTATGTTATATATCCATATTGCTTGCAGTTGTTTTGTGTGGGCCTTGCATTCATCACAGATTACATATTTCAGACTTTATGTGCTGTAAGTAATGGCATACATTATTGTATAGTACACAAATAAAGGTTTTCTGTGTATACATACCTATGTGTCATGTCATGTCCTTTGAGTTGTGGGTGGGTATATGTTAAATGTAAGTATTCTCATTTGTGGGAATGGTTGCCACACTACACATTTCATAGGTACCAGTTACAGGGCTTGTGACTGGGGGATATACTTTGCACCCAGTACTTCCACACTACTCCTACATATGTATGGCTACTAACACCTTTTATCTGTGTATATGTGTATGTACCTATATATATATATATATATATATATATATATATATATATATATATATATATATATATATATATATATATATATCAATGTATAGATGTGTGTGCATATCTGAACCATTGTGATGTGTACCCCTTTCATATTGTACATTCCCTATAGTAGAATGACTTTTCTGCATGATATGTTGCAGATATTGCCCTCACATTTACAGGTGAATTGGCTTACTGTGAAAGCATTGTGGCTATGTTGTGGAGGGCCCTGTAACCAAGAACTGCATGTGCTGAGTATTGGATTGCACAGCATATTCATTAGGGCTGTGGGGGAGGGTAACATAGCACTAATTACCAGGTATCCCTCATTTCAGCCCCCACCCCCATTAACAGTGCATATGGTCTGTTATGTTGTAGTGAGTGGTTCAGGACTTGGTTCCCATGTAGTAATGCTGTACACAGTTCTATCTGTATATATATATATATATATATATATATATATATATATATATATATATATATATATATATATATATATATATATATATATATATATATATATCTATATATATATATCTATATATATATATATATATATATATATATATATATATATATATATATATATATATATATATATATATATATAAATATATATATATTTATATATATATGGGTCTACCTGAGATGGTCGACAAGCCATTTGATCGACTTTCATTTGGTCAACAATTCATTTGGTCGACAGGCAGATTTGCCCCCCTCCCCAATGTTGTGCGACCCTGGAGTTAATATATATAGTTAGGGGGGGTGTGGGTGGCACAGCCCCCTACATTGGGGGGCGAAGCCTCCCACATAAAACTGCTTGTCGACCAAATGAACTGTCGACCAAATGAAAGTCGATCATATGGCCTGTCGACCATGTGATAGGGATCCGTGTATATATATATATATATATATATATATATATATATGTATATATATATACACGGATCATATTTTTGGCCTGTACCTCATTCTCATGGCAATTGACATGGATGATCACAGGACTGTAGTGAGTAACTAGTGCCAACACTTTTGTATTTCAGACTTCATCTCCTTCAAGATATGTGTTCTAATACATAGCACTGTGTGACTAGCAACATTTTAGTTGTCTTAGAGCAGTATTTGACATATAGCCCTACTTGTGCCCATATTTTAGCACACTTTGTCCAGAATTCTTGCATTAAAAGGTTGTGTGGTATGATGTTACTACACTTCTTGTACTGTTGACTGATTGTGCTGGATGATATTGTTTGTGAAAACATCAGGTTAGGTATATCTGCCATGGTTAATGGTAGATCACTTTGTGTATGGAGTGCAGAGTCCTGGGTTTGAGCCTTGGAGAGGCAGTTCATTTAGTTGCTGGGCAGAACAAGGGACATTGGCTACAGAGTGATTAAGGCACTTTTAAGCAGTTGTCAGCAGGTTTGCGCGGGTTTGCACGATGGTAAGCACTGCTAACCTCCACTTATGGTTTCTTGCAGTCAGTTAGCTTCCAATTTCTCAAGCTGTATAGGCATAGCTTACCCCCGCGCAAACCCACACAAACTCATTTATTGCTGCTTAAAAGTGTTAACTGCTGCTTACCACCGAGCTAATTTCTTTAAAAGAAAAGAAAAAGGTCTTGATAGGAAAGTGGGGAAAAACGGGGCACAAAGAGGGAAAGACAGTAGGGACAATAGCTAGGCATGTGCAAGAAGGGTCTAGGAAAGGTCCATAGCTGCCCATTTCTTCTACAGCAACAGCTATGCATATACACTATATTTGCAGGTACATCTGGACCATCAAACCCCTGGGGGAACTGTGAGGACAACATATATTAAATGTGATGCCAATTAGACCAGATTACATGTGTCCAGTGGACACATATGCAAACTGGACATCTATGTATGGGGCAAGAATTTTTTGTGGGAACAGATTGCCCTTTTTTTATTTTTCAGGTGAGAGTGGGATGTTGGGAAGGGATCGCAGTTATATTTGTGGACGGAGGTTTGGTAGGTTAACAGACAAGACACACAAGATGCATACAGGGCTGGTATATGACATATGTGGGGGGTAAACACCTTGGATGTGGAGGGGTGTTAGGAAGTCGCAAGACCATGAGCCCCCAACTGGAAACAGTGGGACTGAGGTCCCCACCTATGGGCAGTCACCGCTATACCTTCACAGCCCCGAAGGTGGCTGGGCTGGGGGCTGTGTAGGAGGGGCAGGCTCACCCTCTAATAGTGCCACTCGACTATCAAGCTTGCGTAGCCGCTCTTGATACTCCAGATTGAGCTTCCTATGCACTACGGCCCAGACCTGTTGATGGGTGACAGGTTCCCCTCTGCGCCTGCTCCGAAGGGGGAGCGAGCCCCATCCCTTGCAGCAGTTCCTCCCGAAGGTTGCACAGGGCCCACAGAGGAAGAAGTCCCGACTGGGCTCCAGATGTGCTGGTGCCCAGTGCCATGGCCAGCTGAGGTGGGACAGGTGGGTCCGCTGGGACTGGCCTTCCCATACGAGCTGTGCTGTTGCCAGTTTATGGCAGATATGGGTTAGTAACAGTCAACAGCATTCAGGATTAGTTATAACAGCATGCATAGGTATTCCCATTAACCCGACACACCAGATTTAGATGCAGAGCAAGCAGAACACATCCATATATGGAAAAACAATGGCCATTACAAGAGCATGCAGGTATCATTGATGGCAACAGGCCACCAATATGGGTGTATGTTAACATGGCACATGCATAGAAACAAATGTGAATATGTATAAACCATTAGGACATATGTCCCAACAAATGTTTGGAGTGTACACATACCAGCTGAGGAGTGTCATTGGGTTATTTCGCACATATGGTAGGGGTGAGAGAGAGTTCAATTAACAACTAATATATCCTTGTAGTTTTCCCAACATTCCTAGTCACTACAGTGATCTTTCCCTTACAAGTATTATTACACTACCCAATGGCCTTATATTGTACACTGGTATGTTTATAGATTATTATATATGTCACCTGTGTCTTACATACATAATAAGATGCAGGTGTTAATGCAACATATGTTGAGTGTTGCTGTCATACACTTTGGGTGAGGTGTTAGAATGACAGGTTTGTTTTCATATACATCCTATGACTATGTACACATTTGACTTTCAGTTGTATGTCATTAACAGCTGCCTACATTTCTGGGTTCCTTCCACTGCTTTTTCAGGGGAACATGGTACCAGGCCGGTGATATGGGCCATTTATCTGGACATGCTGGACAGACTGGAACAGTTGTGGGGTATGAATATGCATACAACTGTCTATCTGAACATTCTAGCAAATTCTGTACAGTTGCTGGGTGTCATTATACATACAGCTTTCTATCTGAACATTGCAACAAAATCTGTACAGTTGTGGGGCACGATTATGCATACAACTTACAAGCCCTCCCGGGATTCAAACCCCTGCTGTGTGTCACAACAAAATTATAGTTAACATCACAGTACACTGTGCCATCAGGGAACTGATGTGAAGCTTTCTACTGTTTTCTATCTAAGTCTCCTTCACTTGTACAATATGACTGACCTCTTGGCACATCCAACATTGTTATACAGAACTTCATACACATTTTATCTGCATACCACAGCATGGGTAACACTGCTTAATACAACAGTACTGTTTATAGTATGCAACAGTTCAACTACATATGAAAGAAGAGTACACAGAAGCACTCCAGGGGTTATACCTTTATTCACAGAATATTACACATTTATTCCTACTGTTACAACACATTCTAAGGCTCTTATATTTATTTGTTATGACAGTACATGCAGAGAAATACTAACCTGCCTCGCGATGCAGCCTTTGCAACCTAGCATCATGGGCTTGCTGGTTCACAGCCCACTCATCTGCAGCTGTTGGAGGAGTACAGTGATATTTAGCCATACCTATCCATAGTATACACAAGCTAGGCAATTCCTAACTACTTAGCGGAATGAGTACTTAGTACTGGGACATTAACCATCTGCCAGTTCTCCTGGATCCACTGTTCCAGTACATCCCCTCAATGCCGCTTCAGGTCAGCATGGTGGTGCCTGACTTGCTCACCAGTCCGGGGGATACTTGTGGCACTTGTGAGGTCACGGGCGGGACTGTCCCAGGCCTACATTTTATACTGCGAGCCCTGGTACTGGCCCTGCATTAGTCTCTCCTCATGGTTTTTTACCAGGAGCCATACCATGAGTTTTGACTCCTGGATGCCAAGTGACTTCACCCACACCAGCCATTCTGCCTGCAGTAGGATGCTGCAACCACTTATGGAACGTATTCCCACCTGTGTGGTTTATATACGGCCAATTACACGCACTTTTCCATGATTGGCCGGGTTTGAAGAGGCTAAGCTATGGGCACACTTGCTTACCTAAGGTTGACACTGAGGAACTGTTTTTTACCCTGCATATTCCCCTTGGGACCTCGCCTGGGTGGATACATATACCTAACTAAAGTCATCAGATTCTTCCATTGTTCTGTGGTCCTGCAATATTTACCTCTCTGCTGCCTTAACCCCTGCTGGGAAGGTTGAACCAAGTCTCCCCCAAAGGACACTGAGGAACTATTTTTTACCCTGCATATTCCCCTTGGGACCTCACCTGGGTGGATACATATACCTAACTAAAGTCATCAGATTCTTCCATTGTTCTGTGGTCCTGCAATATTTACCTCTCTGCTGCATTAACCCCTGCTGGGAAGACTGAACCAAGTCTCCCCCAAAGGACACTGAGGAACTGTTTTTTACCCTGCATATTCCCCTTGGGACCTCGCCTGGGTGGATACATATACCTAACTAAAGTCATCAGATTCTTCCATTGTTCTGTGGTCCTGCAATATTTACCTTTCTGCTGCCTTAACCCCTGCTGGGAAGGTTGAACCAAGTCTCCCCCAAAGGACACTGAGGAACGGTTTTTTACCCTGCATATTCCCCTTGGGACCTCGCCTGGGTGGATACATATACCTAACTAAAGTCATCAGATTCTTCCATTGTTCTGTGATCCTGCAATATTTACCTCTCTGCTGCCTTAACCCCTGCTGGGAAGGTTGAACCAAGTCTCCCCCAAAGGATACTGAGGAACTGTTTTTTACCCTGCATATTCCCCTTGGGACCTCGCCTGGGTGGATACATATACCTAACTAAAGTCATCAGATTCTTCCATTGTTCTGTGGTCCTGCAATATTTACCTCTCTGCTGCCTTAACCCCTGCTGGGAAGGTTGAACCAAGTCTCCCCCAAAGGACACTGAGGAACTGTTTTTTACCCTGCATATTCCCCTTGGGACCTCGCCTGGGTGGATACATATACCTAACTAAAGTCATCAGATTCTTCCATTGTTCTGTGGTCCTGCAACATTTACCTCTCTGCTGCCTTAACCCCTGCTGGGAAGGTTGAACCAAGTCTCCCCAAAGGACACTGAGGAATTTTTTACCCTGCATATTCCCTTTGGGACCTCGCCTGGGTGGATACATATACCTAACTAAAGTCATCAGATTCTTCCATTGTTCTGTGGTCCTGCAATATTTACCTCTCTGCTGCCTTAACCCCTGCTGGGAAGGTTGAACCAAGTCTCCCCCAAAGGACACTGAGGAAGTATGTGTATTTGCTGCTACTAAGCTTCTGTAATTATACTCCTTGTTGTTATCTGTGTACGCTATCTCCCCGCCAGGACAGCCAGTGGCCTATACCCCTCTTATCTTTGCCTCTCTACTCTCGCCCTCATCTAATTTCTCTAATCCTTACAGGCTCCTTCCCATTCAATCCTCTTTAGCCCATTCACTGCCCTAGTGACCTAGTGTACTTCTACACTTAACCACAAGAGGGTACCCCTCCCCACTGATATTCCATTACTTTACTTACTTCTTGCATTCTTCCCTTACTAGCCTTTACTTTCATCTCTCACTGAACTCTCAGCCCACTCCACCTATTACATCCAGAACCTTACTTACTCTGTTACAGCTTATTTTCCTGCAATCTAAGCTCCACTGATTGGCTCTCATCCTTCTCCTGGTGTTTCCCGCTCCGTTCGCCCTACGGGCTCACTCCGCTCCCCTACCCTGCCCCCAATTCCCACCCGCCCCAGCACCCCTAGCTATATTTCCTCTTTTTACCACACCCACTTCCTCCCTACACCAATCCATCACCAATACCCTAGACACACCCAGTATCTTCTATTCACCTCCTTGTTACCACACCCTCTAATTAACTACACCATCAGACTCCCGGTCTACACTTTAACTCTGATAACTGACCCTATCTTTCCCCTTACACCAACTTCTACCACTTCTACCACCTCCTTCTTAACTCTACACTCCCCACTACAATCTAGGCCTATAGCACCACATCCTCCTATATTCACCTTTAAAAACATACTTAATTCAATTTAGCTTTCTATTCACTAAGTAACCTTAATTATCATGCTTTTAAAACCTTCATCTATCTCTATTTTACTACTATTACTTCAAAAACTTTCCTATCTTCACTACCTCACCCAACCTAGAACCTGCCACCATTCACGTCTCTATCACATAACCGGCCATCTAAATTCCCCCCTCTCACACTCACACTCACCTATCTCTCCCCATCTATTTCCTATAAAACAACACTTATTCTTCTCCTACAAAATACTCACTTCTCATAAACTCTCCATCCCCACAACTACCAGAAACCCCTTCACCATCACAACAGTACCCAACCCTTTTACTAAACTACTTAATTACCTCTCTAACCATATCCTTCACCTAGCTACCTGTCTCTTATCAGGCGATATTCATCCCAACCCAGGCCCCTTTACCTCTACCACCGTACACAAGCCTCTATTACTTACTTCATTAAATTCCCAAAGCATAGTCAACAAGATAGCAACCCTCCATGCCTGGCTCACATATAATAAACCTGACATCCTATCTATCTCAGAAACATGGCTAAAACCCTCTATAAAAGACTCTGAAATAATTCCACCTAACTACTCTATCATTAGAAAAGACAGGTCCCATAAAAAAGGCGGTGGTGTAGCTCTCTTATTTTCAACATCCTTGTTAATTACTCCCTACGACAAACCTATTCCACACTTCGACAATGCTGAAATACTCCTCACCCTCCTACAAGTCAACAAGCATAAACACATATGTCTTGTATCTCTCTATATCCCCCCTGGTGACAATATCTCTACATTAGAAGATATCCTCTCCTGGCTCTCCAACAACATTAGTAATGAAACCATAATCTTAGGTGATGTAAATATCAACTGGACCTCCATTCAATCTCCAACCAACCCCCTTAACATCAACCTGTATAACTTCTCCCAGCTAATAAACAAAGTAACTCGTCCATCTAAAAACCTTTCCTGTGGCAGTATATTAGACTGGATCCTTGTCTCACACCCACACTATCACTCTGACAGCGGTATTCTTCCCGACGCTCTAAGTGATCATATGCCCATCTTCACTTATCGACTTCCCTGCATCTCTCAATACCCCCACACTTATATTACTACCCGCAACCACAAAAATTTCAACCCAACAACCTTTTCAGATTCTCTAAAAGCAATTAATTGGAACAATCTAAAGACACTATCCTTAGAAGATGCAGTCTCTCACTTTAACTCTACATTCTTAAAGATACTAGATTCCCAAGCCCCCTTAAGGACAAAGCGAATAAAAAATAATTCTGCCCCCTGGCTTACCAAAAATACATTAGCAACCATGCGCCTCAGAGATAAAGCCTGGGCACTTTACCAGAAAATTAAGACCCCCGAATCCCACATTGAATATAGAACACTGCAAAACAAAGTAAAGAAGCGTACTATCTCTGACAGACAAAATTATTTCTTTACCCTCCAAAACAATAATAAAACAAATCCACGGAGATTCTGGAAAGCAATCTCTACCCTCCTTAATCCTAGCAAACCACACACCCCTACCCCTGACCCAAATGCCCCAGACTTAGACTTGGCTACTCAATTTAACTCCTTCTTCATTGACTCTATTAGCAAACTAACTTCCTCTTTTTCTACTTCCACCTTACCATCCAATACCCCCTCATCCTCTCCTGCAAAAAACCCACCATGCACTTCTCTTACTTCCCCATTCCCAGCTACTCACTCTATATCCCCTAACTCTTCACCTACTCTAACTTCCTCATCATCCTTACCAGTATCAAATACTTTCCTCCCACTCTGCTCCCTTCTCATTAAAACCTATACCCATTTCTACAATAAAGAAACTCCTTTGAAAATTGAAGCCCGGCACTAATGCACCTGATAACATCCCCTCATACTTCCTAAGCATAGCTGCTGATGGAATTGCCTATCCCATAAGCATTCTCATCAACCGCTCAGTCCTGGAATGCACAGTGCCCCAACTCTGGAAACAAGCCTTCATCATCCCCCTCCATAAAGGTGGAAAAAACTGCAGTGTTAACAACTTCCGCCCAATTGCTATCCTGTCCCCCATTTCTAAGCTACTAGAAAAATGTGTCCAACTTCAACTACTACCATATCTTTTAGAAAATAACCTTCTTACATCTACACAACATGGCTTTAGGCCAAATCATAGCACCATGACAGCCCTCCTCTCCTATCTTGAAACCATAAATAAAGCACGTGATTCCGGGAAAATTGTCTCCACCCTACTACTTGACCTCTCTAAGGCCTTTGATACTATCTCACACAGTCTGCTCCTAAATAAACTTTCCAACCTTAACTTTTCTCCCTCCTCTATTAACTGGTTCTCCAGCTACCTATCAAACAGACACCAAGGTGTAAAATGGAAAAAAAGCCACTTCCTCTTTTCTTAATACCCCCACCGGAGTTCCCCAAGGCTCCATACTTGGTCCTCTTCTCTTTAACATATTTATAAATGATTTTCATAAATCTATCCCATTCTCTGACATTATCCAATATGCTGACAATTCTACCATTATTTGCTCTGCCTCATCTATCCCTAAGCTTCTAAAGCTCACACAAGAAGCTTTCTCAATTACTGAGCATTGGATGAAAACAAACCACCTAGCTCTAAACGCCTCCAAAACCAAACTCATGGTATTTACCCCCTCTAAAACTATTCCCTTCAATACAAACAATTTCTTGATTACAAGTCAAAACAACTCAATCCTAGAACTAGTGTCCGAAACTAAGTTACTTGGTGTCCAAATTGATAACCAGCTTAATTTCAACTCCCATCTTCAACTAAATATTAAAAAAACCCACCAAAAGCTGGGTATGCTCTACCGTCAAAATCATTACCTCACAAAGACCTCTAGAATCGCTCTCTCCTCTTCCTTTCTTATTCCCTCCCTGCTCTATGGCTCACCTCTCCTAACAAATCTTCAGTCCTCTCTAAAGAAACAACTTTCCTCTTGCTACAATAAGATTGCCAAGTTCGCTAACGGCCACAGGTCGTCAACCCACCACTGTTCCTCTCTCCAAAAACTAAACTGGCTTGAACTTCCACATCAGCTCAACTACATTCAGCTTACCCTAGCCCATAAGCTCATAAATAACCCCTCTCTTTGTCCCTCCCTGTCTTCTGCTTTTAAGTTACACCTACCAGACAGAGTCTTAAGGTCTAACAACCAAAACCTACTAGAAGTACATAAACCAACACATCTCCCAGGCAAAAACCTTCTATCCTCTAACCTAGCCCGTCTTTGAAATTCACTCCCACCATCCATTCGTACCATCTCTCATCTTTATACGTTCAAAAAATCTCTACACACACATCTCAAGTCCCAATGGTAATGTTCCTGTTCTCATCCATCATAAAAATATGGAACTCTTAATCCTTCATCCATTCTTAAGCTATTCAACAAAGCCTACATAACTTATCATTCCCTTCATAACTAAATACACTTACAACAAAACAACTCTACCTCTCTAAAGTTACTACACATCTCACATTTATTTTACCTATTTCTATTACACTGCATTATATGAATGTACCTCAAATGCAAAATCAATGACTGTATCCTATTTTACATTTGTATAAGTATCTAAGCTATCTATTGTTTATTCCTGTCCTCTGGTTTGCTTTAAGGGCTTTTTAAATTGTGTGTACCTATTCTGTATGTCTGTTTTTTGGAGCCTTTCTCCCCAGGACTCCATTGAAAACGGGTTCTTTTAGGCCCAATGGACTATCCTGGTAAACCAACTGCAAATAAATAAATAAATAAATAAAAATATAGGGGTATATTGGTAGGCAGATTGGACTGGCTCCCCTACACATTGCTTACTCTTATTAAGTTGAGCTGTGCTGTGGTTAGCATTGCTTAATAGTTAATTTGCACTATATTTGATTTTTGGCAGTGATTTATTCTTCAGTACAGGTTTTATATGTGTCTGGTATCCATGATTCATGTGTACATGCACTGTATAGGGACCTGGGGAATTCTACACTTTATTACAATAACACCTCACATCTATGCTTACTGCAGTACTCCAGTTCACATATTTATGTAGCAAGTTATACCTCTTCACACTGTATATAGATTCAGTTCACATCTTTGGTTTGATTTACCTGTGGTGAGGATTAGTTTGCTGATACCTCATTCATCTGAATTGCTATGATGGTTTATTGGTTGACTACTGTGACCATAGTGTACAGGGTCCTGAGTTTGAGCCTTGCAGCGGTGGTTTATTTTGTTGCTGGGTGGGTTTGCGCAGGTTTGTGTGATGGTCAGCACTGCTAACCTCCAGTTGCAGTTTCTTAAACAAGTTAGCTTCGACTTTGCTTAATCTGTGTAGGCAATGCTTACTGCCACCCACACAGGCATAGTCCTGCTTGCTGCCGCATACCCCCATGCTACTTCATGTAATTGTTGGTTTTATACATGCTTAAGTCAGGTGTACATGTTAGATATGACTGTTCATGAAGGTCAGTGTAAGGTTAAGTGGAATTCCCATTTAGCATTTCTGGTTAGGCTACACTCAGGTATTAGGGTTAGGTTTAGTTATATCATACCTGTGTTGTAGAGTGGATGTGAATAGTGGAGGTGTAGGCAGGTAAGTGGAGGGGGGGGCATTTTAACTGTAAAGTAGGCTGTTCGACTGATTGGTGGGGGTGCGTTAGTGCAGGTTTGCAGAGTGTTGGGATATGTATGTGAGGCAGGAAAGGAGGTGTCAGTGTCAGTAGTTGGTGTAGGGGCCTGGAGTGTTGGGGGGGTGGTAGACTTCGCCAGGTGGTGATCCAAGTGTGCCTGAGTTTTCTCTTCATGTGTTTTGACATGTGTAGTCTGGGACAGCTGTGGTAGTACACATGGGTTGGGGGTTCCAGAATCAGCCAATATAGTTGTGTGGAGGGTGTCACCTACTTGTGACTGTGGACATTACTATGCATGCAATAGGGGTCGATAGGTAAGTCGTGTTATTGGGCCACACAGAGGGGCTGATAGTAGGGGACATGTCCAGGGATGTGCAGGATGGCTGATGGAAAGGTCCACAGCTGGCCATTTCTTCTACAGCAACAGCTGTGTATATACCCTGCATTTGGAGGTAGGTCTGGACAATCACACCCCTGGGTGGGGGTGAGGACAGCAACATAACTCTCAACCGATCAGAGAAATATCTCAACAGAATCAGGAACAAGTCCTCAAATAATCAGGGACAATCAGGGACATTTTCTAAATATTTTTAGGATGAACCTGAAACATTTGCAGAATACGAAAATGTGGATTAATATAGGTTTTCTGACGTTAAACATCTATAACTCTGAATTACTACAATTATTTATTAAGGGCAATTCACCACCTTTTCTTCAGCACTCACCAGTTTTCAGGGGGATTAAGAGGGACAGACCTAATATCAGAGTCTATATCAGGAACAGTTGAGAGGTCTGGACAGCAATAATGCCTTGTGATGCCAATTAGTTCGGCTTACATGCCTACAGTGGGGTGTTGCGACCAAGTGTTTTTGGTGTCATTTAGTGGGTTTGCAACAACACATCTGGTTATGCCATCCTTTGCCATGTAAACTAGACTTTGCTGCAGTGGGACTCAAACCAGGCATGGCTACTCGTTAGGCATCGGCTCTGCCCAATGCACACTATAGCTTACATCCCTGGGGTGGTCCATAAAGAACCACTCCAGCCAACACCTGTACAGCTAGGCCCATAATTTCATACCCATCGTTCCCAAACTGCACATCCTCTTCGGTACTCTTCCTTACTCTGGGTGCAGGTAGGGTCTGGCCACACCAGTACACACTACCCACTCCCCACTTGACGTATGTTGTCTCGCCCCATGGATGATCAGGATTCACCTACCCTGTAGACCAAGAACATGCATTTCCTGCCATTGGATAGCTGTATAATGGCTGTAACCCTGAAAATAATAGAATTTTTGGGGTGTCCCACAAGGGACATTCATGTCTTTGTTTCAATATTATACTTGGCGGGTCTGTCCTACTGGTAGTATCCTGCCTGTAGTCTTGGAAGCAGTGGCGTGTTTACTTTTATTGTGTGTTTGTATGTTTCACCGGCCTAGCTGGGGGGGGGGTTGATGCTATGTGTTACACTTTTGTTGATTGGACCCCTCACCCCCATTGGCATGGCCTGTGAACATATGTAATTCTTAACTGTTGTATCATATCCTAGCTATATATATGTGTATATTTACACACACACACACACACATATATATATATATATCTGTATATGTATGCATATATATATATATATATATATATATATATATATATATATATATATATATATATCTATGTATATTGCTATATATATATATATATATATATATATATATATATATATATATATTAAATGACATATGGATGCATGACTGTCTGCATATGTATATATCTATATGTGGGTATGTGGACATTTATATTTATTCTGTCTATGTATGTATATATTTGTACTACGGAGAGGGAGTGGTATATCTCCATGTAGTCATGGGTATATATATATATATATATATATATATATATATATATATATATATATATATATATATATATATATAGTGGTACTCGTAGCGGGACTGGCTGCTCATTGGGCGGCGCCTCTGCCCAGTGAACACTATTGCTTACATCCCTGGGGCTGTCCGTATAGACCCACTCCAGCAAACACCTGCACTCCTAGACCCATAATTACCTACCCATAGTTCCCCCACCTGCACCTCCTCTACAGCACTCATCCTTACTCTGGTTGCAGGTCGGGTCTAAACACATCACTACACACTGCCCACTCTCCACTACACGGGACCCATCTCGTACTTTGTCTCGACCCATGGGTCATCAGTTTTCCCACCCTTGTAGTCCAGGTATGTACACACTCCACCTTGATAGGTCATCACACGGGCTTCCTCCTATAACAAGACAATTTTTGGGGTGTCTCACGAGGGACGCTTCTGTCTCTGTTCCAAGATTAGAATTTTCGGGTCCACTGTGCCCCCCCCACCAGTTTTATCCTGCCTGTGGTCTAGGGAACAGTAGATTGTTTACATTGTTTGTGGGTTTGTTTGTATGTTTCCCCTGTCCGGCTGGGGGGGGGGGTTCATGCTACGTGTTACCCGTTTCTTGCTTGGGCCCCTCTCTTCCATTGGCATAGCCTGTGAACATATGTCATTCTTAGGTGCTGTACCTTATCATAGTTATATATCTGTATATATCTATGCACACACACCACACACACACACACACACACACACACACACACACACACACACACACACACACACACACACACACACACACACACACATACTAACTTTCTAGCCCAACGGTTCCTGGAGTTCATAAATTCAAATGCCATGGAACAGCTAGTCACTGTTCCCACGAGATGAGAAAATATACTAGATCTCATTGTCACAAACATGGGGACAAAATGCTCCACACCGGAAGTATATCCCTCATTGGTGAGATCTGATCATAAACTAATCTCACTGGAAATCCACATCCCGCCCCCACCCCAAACAAAAAAGACCATAGTGAAGAACTTCTCTAAAGCAAACTTCACACTACTCAAGACTGGTGTGGTATCCTTCAAGGCCCCTGAGCCAGAGGAAACCACAACCCAAGCTGCGGAAGCCCTTACAAATGCCTTCTGTGAACACCTCCAGGACTGCATGGATCAGGCAATCCCAAATAAAACCAAGACTCTTTCCACAAAGGGCAAACGTCCAGTCTGGTGGACCCCAGCCATTAACAAACTTTACAATAAGAGGAGAAAGCTATTACATGATAGAACAAAATCCATAAAAGGGAAGTCACCCCTGATCATTATTAGTAAAAATACGAGCACTCATAAAATCAACTAAGGCCAATTTTGAGAGAAAAATTGCCATGGATTCAAAGGACAATCATAAGGCCTTTTTCAGCTATGTTAGGAACCTGGGTGGAAACTCCCAGATATGCTCAGAATTAGTCCAAAATGATACAAAATCACTGGACCCACGGAGATTGCCAACATACTGGCAGACAGGTTCCGTGCAAACTTCACACCGCCCTCTCCCCCCTAAAGGAGAGATAACTATCCCAGCCGAGTGTAGCCTCCCGGACATCTCAAATGTGCAGGTGAAAGCTGCTCTCTCTAAAGCTAAAAACACAGCATCAATGGGACCGGATGGTGTCCCCGGCTGTGTGCTACATGAGCTAAATGAGGAATTAAACCCGCACATAAGGCAGCGGTTTAATCTCAGCCTTACCACAGGATACGTGCCCAAGGAGTGACGTACGGCAACTGTGGTCCCACTCCACAAAGGCGGTGCCTCTACGGACCCTGGTAATTACCGCCCCATAAGCTTAACAAGTCTAGTCTGCAAAGCTATGGAGAGGATCATAATGGAGCTCATAAACAAAGATATAGGGGACTTGCAGACATTGGACCCGACCCAGTTTGGCTTTGTCAAGGGAAGATCATGCCTTTTGAACTTGGTTGACTTCTTCGAAACAGTCACCAAGGCCATTGATGAGGAAAGGCAGTCCATACAGCCTACCTTGACCTTGCAAAGGCTTCGACACAATACCCCACTCGGGTATTGTAGAAAAACTTACCAGCTTAAATGTAAACCCATATGTCACAAGATGGGTTGCAAACTGGCTTAAGGACAGAACCCACAGGGTTAGAGTTGCTGGCGCTGTGCCAGACTCCAAGCCGGTCACAAGTGGTGTCCCACAGGGCTCGGTCCTTGGCCCCCTATTGTTTGGCATCTACTTCTCAGAAGTACAGGCCAACATGGGAGGACTTTGGCTGACAAAGTTTGCAGGCGACTGCAAACTGGGCCATAGTGGAAAGTGCATCGGACACGGATATCCTTCAGAAGGGACTCACGGAAACAGATAGCTGGTGCCAGAGCCATGGCCTGAAGTTAAACGCCAAAAAATGTATAGTCATACCCTTCGGGAAAAACAAGGTAACCCCATGCTACCATATAGGTGGCAATCCACTAAGCACAGAAGAGGTTATCAGGGACCTGGGGACCCAGGTTGACAGTGGCCTTTCTTTTGACACTCACGTTGCTAAAGTGGTTAGAAGGACCTTCTACATTGCCCACCTGATCATGAAGGGATTCACATCCAGATCTAGTGAGGTCATTGTTCCCCTGTACTGTTCACTTATCAGACCAATGATCGAGTACAATGCCCCATTCGGGATGTATCTCACCCGACATCTGCAGCAATTGGAGAGACCCCAAAAGTTCCTCACCAAAAGGATAAAGGGACTCCAAAATCTGTCATATGCTGCCAGATTGAAGAAACTCCAGGTCTATTCAGTCGCATACCGTCTGCTCAGAGGTGACATGTGCCTGACATACAAGGCCATGTCCAACCCAGAATTAATGGACATGCTCCACCTCAAAAAATCCAAATCCACCAAAACCACTAGAGAAAGTGACTTAAACCTTAGCACGGATATAAATAGGATGTGCTGGAGGGATAGATTTATCACTCAGAGACTCCCTATGCTGTGGAATAAAATCCCAGTCCATGTGAGGCAGAGCACCTCGCTGACTCTGTTCAAGAGAAATCTAGACCTGTGGATGGGAGATCGTAGGTTTACCCCGGGAATCATATCTGTGTCACTGCTGGACAGAGGCACAACAAACTAATGGGCACAGTATTTTTTCATATAAGGGGTGGCGTAAGCCACAAAAATTTGGGCTAGGCTTATAAATGCCTTAGGGCAGATAGCCTAGTATGAACCTATGAACCTATATATATATATATATATATATATATATATATATATATATATATATATATATATATTGCTGTATATATATCTAACAGCATGTAGATGTATGGGTGTCTGCATATGTATATGTGGGTATTTATTTATATGTCTATCTATATATATATATATATATATATATATATATATATATATATATATATACACACATATATATATATATATTTATATATATTTGTACTACAGAGTGGGGGCGGTATATATCTATATAGTTATGGGTATTCATACAAACACATATACCTCTAATTCTTTAGCTACATAACCAGTAATGTTGACTGGTATTGCTGGATACTGTGTTTCATGTGCATACCGGCCAACCTTTTGTGCCACGTATGCTTTATCATTCCTACGACTGACTTTGTTAGTGGACACAGAGTCACACGTGACATCAGCCATTGGATATGGTATGCTTAAGGCACTTTCAAGTGGTTGTGAGCGAGTTTACACAGAGGTTGGCACTGCTGACTTCCGGTCACAGTGTGTTACATGCAGTTAGTGTCTCCTTTGATTGATCTGTGTCGGCGGTGCTTCGCCCTGCCCAAATGCACTTGCACACACTTACTAGTGCTTACATATGCTTACTACTGCTTATCTGTCCTTATGCCTGCTTACTACTGACTTATTCTTTATGGTATTCACTCTTTACATGTGCATTTCATGCAGTACTCCAGTTCACATTTAAATGTTATTTAGTAAGTTATACAGCATTAAAATTTAAATAAATGTTCGTATACAGATTACACATGGAAAATGGTATGTGCTGCAGTGGGACTCGAGCCGGGAATGCCTCCTCATTAGGTGGATGCTCTGACCACTACACTATTGCTGTGCTGCTTCATTTGCTATATCTTCCTAGTTATCCTCTTCAGCCTTTTATGCTGCTTTAACCATAGCTAAGTGATGGGCACACCCCGCAAACCTACGATTAACTGTACTTGGGATTTTAGAAGTAAATACAGGAGTTACTTCTTTTTATTTTTATGTCTTGTTGCTGTTGTACACATGGGGGACTGTTGGTGGGGATATGCGGACACCTATGAATGGTCTCACTCATTCATTTACATTTTCTGATATTCTACTTTGCAGGGTCATGTTTATTCTGAGGGCTCTGCTCTCAGACACACCCCCTGCACTTGTCCATGCTCCGTGTAGGAAGAGGTCAGGCAGAGCACCTTCATTAATATGCTTGGTGCGCTGCCGTCCTCCTCCTAAACTGCCGCTTCCATGCAGCACTACACTAGTCCTGCATGGGAGATTGGCGAATCCGGGGGAATGTGTATGTGTGGATAAATAGATAGATATACCTATGTTTGTGTATAGACATTAACTCTACATATGTCATATTAATATAGATCTATTGCCTGGTTAGTGAGATGGGTAGAGATGTTGACTTTGGCCCAGAAGTGCTGGCTTTGATTACCAGAGAAAGTAATGTGTGTGTGTGTGTGTGTGTGTGTGTGTGTGTGTGTGTGTGTGTGTGTGTGTGTGTGTGTGTGTGTGTGTGTGTGTGTGTGTGTGTGTTTGTGCTTATGTGTATATGCATTGCTTTTATTATTGCTACTATCTTGTAATACAAGGATTATATTCATATCCAAAGTCACCGATATTTTATTTGGTATATTTCCTCCAGAAATTTTTGTTAAAGTTTGTTTGGGATATATGCTAATTATACTGAATAAATATATTTCATATCTCAGTTAATCTATAAAAAAGATTTGAAATGCTTTCCATATTCTAAATGCTGATTAATACAATTAAAAAATAAATAGTTCTAGGTGTTCTTTAATTATTTTGCGTATATTGTAACTCATTTTTTGATTATTTACTCTTGAGTTTCCCCCTAGGAACCTGGCTTCTTTCCATCTTTCCAGGATATGCATGATAGCTGTTGAAGCTTAAGCTATCTTTGAAGATTTGACCACTGTAAGTCCTTAGCAAGTAGAGGAGGTTCACCACCATTGTCCAAAGAGGGTCTTTCAACATGTATCTGATGTGCAGACTTTGGGAAAGGGGTCTGCACCCAAGTCATTAAGGCAAAAGGCAGGAAAAGACCCAACAGTATTACCAGCCTTTTGCCTCACTACCTTGGGTGCAGAGAGGCAAAAGGCAGTATCACGTGAAAAAGATCTACCCACTGTATCCCCATCACACAATGAGACCCTGGTTAGCCAACTGGGTTTGGGGGATTTGCAAAGCTAACATAAGAATGAAAATGTGTTTCATTGAAGAACTCAATCAGGAAGGGAGGTCCAAGTTGCTTGAATTGGTTATGGGCAACAGATTTCCTTTTGATGACCGAGGACCACTCAAATTTGAGGGAAGAAAATGAATAGAGTGCTAGCCTTAGAACCCTTATTTTCTCTCCCATTCCATTACACTGTGAGCTGACAAAAAGTATTAGTGCTAGTCAAATACCTGCCATGTGGAATGAAGCGGGTTTATTGCAGGTCCCTTTTTTGGTGCACTGCTTAGCAGGGTTTGGTAAGCACCTCCTACATTCCCTTTTCAGTTATAGAAAAAATCTAATGAGGCATTATATTGGTATCTTTGTCATGGTCAATGCTGATAGGCTCCGACATATTTTGGATTCTGAGGGTCTCAGGGCCTATGATCTCACAAAAAGCTGGGAGCAAGAGACCACCCAGTAAGTCCAAAATCATGGGCAGTTGGACTCTTGGTTTTGTGTATTACATGTCTGTAATCACTGAATGGGAATGTTCACAAGTTTGCTCTTATTTACTTGTTGTTTTTTTTGTTTTTAATAATTAAAGATGCTCATTTTTGAGGGGTGGTTTGGCCTGGCCTTTGAATGACCAGAAATTTCATAAACTCAAGGCAATCAACAGGGCTTTGAAGCTAGATGCATGGCATACTGATGCATGGTTGGAGTGATGATGTACAGATCAAGAGTATTATTGTGGAGCAGTGATGGTCAGCTATGATTTGAGCTTAAATCCTGTTTTGTGTTTAATGTAGAAAAGTATGCAGTGTAGACTTGCACATGTTTGTTCACACTTGCAGAAGTGCACTCAGCTACAAAATATTGGTTTATGGATGGCATAGGGGGCTTACATTCAATAGCATCACTGATAACAAGCATTGAAGTATTCCAGTAAATCATTCAGAATTGGGTTAGAAGCCTTCTTTCAATGCTTCAAGGGAGACATTTCCTTTTTCAGCATCCACTGGGAGTTTTGTGTTGCTTTCTACTGACATTTCGACACTCAAAATACCTACATGTTAAAAAAAGGCTGGAAATCCAGGAGTACAACAAATCTTCAACACCTGTCTTCTCCTTTAAACTTTATTTTTTTCCAGGGAGTCAAGCTTCCCTGCACCCCTAATGTGAGGGACAAGCCCCCCACACCCTCTTCTACCAACTTATAAATACCAACTGCAACATCCCCATACCTCAGAGAAAAGGGGATATTCTAGAAAATGGTCGTCTCAGATTTAGAAAACGTAAGTTCTTTTTATAGCTATTCAGTCTCTGTGCTCTGGGATTCACTCAAGTGGGTGCCGACATTTCATGTCATCACCATTTTTGTATCACTCACCCATTAAACCAAATGTTTTAGCTAATTTCTTAAATGGCTACCATGACCAGCTAGTTTCTCTAGAACTGCTATAGAGCTTCACTTTAGAACTTTCTAATGAATTTAGCACATTTACAAATGGCAAAAGTTGCAAGAATCTAAGGCCAGTTCAAGGCAAGGAAGGAGTGGTGGAGGAATATTTGCCCTTTCAGTTTAGGCTATTTTAATCATTTTGAGTTTCTCCTCTGGGTTTGGTACCAGAAAGAGAGAAGAAGAGTTTCACTTAGTTCATGACTTTCATTTCCACATGGGTCTTCCATGAATGAAACTATCAGCTAATGTGAAATTAAGATACAGTACTCTTTGCTAGATAAGGGGATAAGGATCACTCAGCAGTTTAAAGATCATTGACCTGCAAAACTCGATGTGGAATGGCCTTTCACCTACACCCCATTTGCAAACAATACTGGGCCCTGTTGGGCATGAAGCTAAAGGGTCAGTATTATTCTGACATGGTTATGCCCAAAAGCTGTGCAGTGGCATATGCCCCAGTTGACAATTTTAGCACAGTATTGCAGTGGTGTTGGCAGTAGGTGAGTTGCTAACTTGATAATTGTTTTGATAATAGGGTAAGAAGATGAGAGACACATGTAGGTGCATAGTTTTCTGGATGTGTGTCAGCATCTGGGTGTCCTACTTACTCAGAGTGAAATGGAAAGCATGGTTTCATCTGTAATAGTCCTGGGTCCTGAAGTGAATATAGTATCCTCTTCATTTAGACTGCCACAATCTAAACCGGATCATTTGATACTGGCAATTAGAAAATTTCTGTCAGCTAAAAAGTAAGATCGATGGAAGTAATCAAACTTTTTGGCCTTCTGAATTTTACATGCAGAGTAGTAGTCCCTGGATAGGCATTCTGAAGATCACTAGCTAACTTGCCCCAGAAAATGTATCATTAACTCCATGGGGTCAGGATTACTAGAGGGGAAAAGCAGGTCTTTTGTCCATTTTCTTGTCAGACTTCAATGGGCTGCCTGTTTAGGCAAGGCAGTTGGGTTAAAACTGATGCCTTGCAGTTGTTCACAGAGGTGTTTGGCATGGAAGCCTTCTTTAATGGGCAATGTTTTTTCACACACTGGCTCCTATTTGGTCTTTTTAGAGGAAGACAGACATCACCTTTTTGGAGATTATGTCCATTTGAGTAACAGCAGTAGTTTATCGGGATGATCATGCAACAAGAAAATGGTACTTCGGTCTGACAATTAGGCTGTGGTATAAGGCCTGGTTTTAGGCAATATTAAATTTATTGGTCCTCTACAGTTTACTTACCTTGTCTTTTTCTTCTGAACACATTTTGAGTGCTCATAATGTTCTTGCTGAGAACTTTTGTTATCCGCAGGTTTCCAGATGTTATCAGCTGGCCTTAGAAGTGGAGGTCTTGCCCACTCAGAGACAAAGAAGAACAGCAAAATTGCTTGGATGGAATTCATGGTCTCCCAATATGAAAAGAACATAAAAAGCTATACTTAAGTCTTTTAGGCATTTGTGCCTGAGCCTCTTAAAAGAAAAGAGACTGTGGTCGCCTCACTTAAAAGTGCATTATTTAACATCTCATTGGTTTAAGAGAGGAGCTACTGGAATGGGTAATGTGCACTTAGCTGCACTTAGACTGCTAATGAAAGTTACTAGGATTTGAGATGTTACTGAACACTGGTTTGCAGGCAGAGGGTAAACATTTGGAGCATTTCTCCCCGGGCCTCCGCTGAAAACAGGATCTGTGGAACCTAGTCGGACTTTCCCGGTCAACAAATGTTAAATAAATAAATAAAAAAAATAAAAATTTTGGGTCAGGTTTAGTTGACTGGTTTCTGATTCACAGTGGCCAGTTGAAAAACCCTTGCTGATAAATATCCTGAGGATGTACGCACAACCTTGAGTCATTATCATCCATATGCTCTGTGGGCCACTCTCTTCACCTGATTAAATGTAGGAGCTGTCTGCGTGAGTTGCTGGGGTTACTTAAAATGGAGTCATGAGTCCCTAATCAGTGATGCTGTTGTACTATAGGTTTCTACATCCAAAACTGATCAAGAAGTTTTGGAAAACCAGGTGATCCCAAATAGAGTCAGATCCCCATTACTTTGTCCTAGTTGAATTATTACTCTTCAAAGGCTTGCCATTCCCCCAGAGCTGATAACTTAGTATTTGTCTTCATAAATGCCACCATTGTAGCACCTAAGGATTTGAATTCTTCCTTACATAAAGCAATGGCTTGGAAGGCCTTTTATGTAACGATTAATCCTCACATTTTTTTTGATATGGTCCAAGCGTCAGACTTAACTAGAGTAGGCCAGTCAGTGAACATAATCAGGAGAACAGGTAAATGGTCATCAAAAACCATATATATTAGCTAGGTTTGCGTTTTATTCTATGGAAGCATTATTTGATTCATATTTTGATTTTTTTTTTGTTTTGGTTACAGGTTGTCAAAGCATTTTGATTTTGGGCCACTTTTTTGCTTGGTGGGCAGCAGTCAGATAGGTTTCACTTGGATCTGGACCCTCACATTTGTGATATAATTTTGAAAGGAATTGGTAGCATAATTTGGGGCTGAGCTTTACCAACACTACACCAGCTTGTCTGTGAGTTAGTTCAGCCACATATACCTATAATTTACTTGGTGGTAGTGACACTTGTAAGATCCCTAACTATAGGTTACTCTCCAGCAGTTTCAGAGGTTTAATCATACTCCGTCATGGATTCTCCAGACTGATGGCTGCTTGGACAGCTGTAGTGTCCATATTATATTGGGATATGACTCATAAGCCCTCACTATTAGAGACAGATCACACATTTTTGAATCACAGGGTCAGTTTGTTTGCTTCACATCTCTGCTATGTAGCCATTGATTAGTGGGACTTTGCAAAGATCCCATTTGGTATAGAGAGGAAGGTCTTTTGCATACCTCTGAACTGTCCAGATTTTCACAGTATGTCCAGATTTTTGCCTCTTATTTTTTTGATTGCTCCTCATAAAATGTGTGGTTTTCTGGCAAATCATTGAGGATTGAAGTCACTAAATAATACTAAATAAAGGCAGACATTTGAGTTTCAGACTTCATATCCTTCAGAAAAAAACATAATGAGGCAAAATCTGTCATTCTAGCAACTTTTTAAATTTACAGGAGCAATATTTAAAATCTGTCCCTATTTTTGGGCCTTTGTTCCTCTATTATTTCTGGCTTTGTACAGATTTCTTGCACTGAGAGTTTGAGAGGAATGGACACAGGGCGGGATATACTCAGTCTCAGTATGATCTCTTTTTTTACAAGGTTTGGTAGCCATCAAACAGATTTCAAGCGGTTCATACCTTGAGAATGTGGTTTTAAGGGGAATGCCAACACAATTCTCATTACAGGCATTGAATGAAGGTTCAGATTTGCTAGGCTTTTCTGTTTGTTTCACTGTTTGGTTAGTTGTTTATGTACTTCAGTACCAGGAAAAGGGAAGAACAAGCTCCTCAGATTGGCAACAAGGTAGGTAGTCACTGCCCCTCTCTTTCATTCCCCCATTTCCTTTTCTATCAGCTTCAGGACTGTGGTAGCAAACTGTCTACAATGCTGCACTCAAGCATTGGTCAGGTTTGGTCAGGTGGTACTTTATGCCACTAAGTTGGAATGGGACAGGCTGGACCAGTTGGGCTGTTATACTGGTTTTAAGAGTTGTGTTATAGAATGCAGACGTTATTGATGTTGACCTCATTCATGACAAAGTGTTGTATTTTTGCATATAATAAATCAGTTGAAATTTCAAAAAAAGATACAATTATTTATTGTTCTACCTTCATTTCATCTTCTTTTTGTTAATGTATTATTTTGAACCCTCCTTTCGCAATATTTGAAGTTCTGATATGTTTACATTATTGCAGCTAGTGTACACAGATTGACAGTTCACACTTCAAGTGAAGCAGAGCTCCTCAATGACCCTATTTAAACTCAACCTTGACAATTGGATGGGTAACCATAAATTCACCTCGGGTGTGGCACCCATGTCCCTCATGGACAGATGCAGTTGGTGCTGATCATAGATACTCTCTGATAACATTGACCACCTAACTATGGTCAATTGGGGTACATTTTGTTTTGCAAGTCTAGGCTTGTAAAAGCCATAGGGGCATTAGCCTAGTAATCTCCTATGAACCTATGAACAAAAAGGCAATCTATTTGGTATTATATAGTCTTTAGCTGGTTAACTAGTTAAGGAATAATGGCCATGGCAAATTTTAAACTCTTTGGTTTGCATGACATACTGAAACAGTGCTATGTTAAACATTTGTTATGTGCCTGATGTTCATAAATGACTAAAAGTGTTTTGATGGCAAAACCTTATTAAGCAATATAATAGAACAAATGACATGAACTGAATGATACTATATTAGCTGAGGAATGTGTTTGGTTAAAAGCATCTTCCTTTACTAGTATGTCCAACATACGATCCGATTCATATTATCTCTCCCATTTTTTTTATGTTAACAAGTTCTTCTCCACCAGCTAATGCAGATGAATCAGAGAATAAAAATCCATTCCCCATTTGCTTTATTGTCTAGTGAAATCAAATTTTCTTTGTTAACCATATAAAATAAGACTCATGCAAATGTGTTAGTAGATTTAATATCTCTTGTCAGTTTCTCTTACATTGTACAACAATCTTGAGTCTGCTCATTTACCACACAAAATGGGAAGATACTTCAGATAACTTTAATCAGGATTCTGGTCTATTTATTGTTCCATAAAATGAAAAGAAGAAAATATTGTGGATGAAAAGGGGCTTTATTTCACTTCTGCATAGAAAGCGTTGAGTAGCACTTCATTAACAGCCCATACTCAAACTTCAAGCTCACAGTTCTTAGGAATAAAAATGATGAACGTAGTCTGACTAATGAAGACTTCATACTTTGGTGTCATCTTCTTTAGATCATGGTTTTGTAGAATTAGTGCAGGCTGTGTACAAAGAGCCGCTGACACAAGAAAGAACAGTGCTCAGACTCCTACAGGGAGTTCACAACGAAAGTGTTCATAATAGTGATGAACTACATTTTTAAACCTGATGTAGTGAACATATCAACAAAGATATATTATCTAGAGACCTAGTGCTATCACTGCAAACAGACTCTGAACAGTAAATGAACTCCTGAACAACTGAACAGGTTGGGAGAGTGGCTCAATGGCTAAGGTGCTTGCCTTACAAACACAAAGTGCAGGGTTTGAGTCCCACAAGGGATAATTGGCTAGGCTTAAAATGGCTCGCAAGGGCAGTTAGCTTAGTACTAAACTATGAACTATGAACTTTGAACCCAAATAAAGAAAATAATGCAGGACTGCAATGCAAAATTGAAGGTACCTTAGATGAACTGAAAATTGATAAAACAGTTATTCTAGTAGCAGATGAAGAAAATTAGAGGAAGTTGAAAATTGAAATAGAATGGAAGCCTGTGGAACAGATTATCATTATTAAATGTCAGGGAGGTGTGGATGAGGAGAAGGGAAGTCTAAATTAGGAGGTCAAATCTAGAACGAGAGATTCTGCAACAAAATGATGCAGTGCGGAGGTAGCACCTGACAGAAGACTGACAAACTAGCTGAAAAGAAAGGTGGACAGTAAAGGTAGAGTCACTGAGGAAGCTTGAGACGATGGAGATGAAGTGCATGAGATGAATATTAAGATGCACATTGTGGGACAGATAAAGAAAAGAGGACATCAGAGTTAAAGGCAAAGTAAAGAAAAAACAAACAAACAGCCAATGTACTCCTTTTTTATTACAAAGTAATCACTCTCTAGCGCATCGGCCAACAGGCCTTTAAAGAGATAAAAAAACTTTTCAAAATTCACAGTATATAATCACATCAATTATCATTTCAATCAAGCAATTATGTTTCAAACAAAAAAATGTCAATTGATGTGATAATATATTGTGAATTTTGGAAAGTTTTTTTTATCTCTTTAAAGGCCTGTTGGCCGAAGCACTAGAGAGTGATTACTTTCTAATAAACAAGGAGCACATTGGCTGTTTGTTTTTTTTTTTTTTTCTTAAAGGCAATGTAGCCTGACATGCAGAGATGAAGTGAATAGATTATGATCGCTCAGTCACATGTGCAGGAAAATATAAGATGACTTGGAAAAGCAGTTTTGGGGAAGTCAAGGAGAAGAGGAGAGGAGGCGAGGATGTCCAGCTAAGATATGGATGGACTATTTGACAGAAGACTTGAGACAGTCAAGGATGACTGTTGAAGAATGTAAGACAGTGACTTTGAATTAAGAGATGCGGTAATCACTGATGTGATGACCAAAACACATGTAAAAAATGTGAGAAAAGAAAACTAATGATGACTTAAGTGACATTGAGAAAGAACCAAAGGGAAATTCCACCCTTCAGTGCTGTTAACTTTATCCCTGATATTTTTTCTCCTTGTAATGACTCATAGGTGTTAACTTAGTGTATAGAAAGTCTTCAGTTTTTGTTTGTTTGTGTCTTTTCCCGGTTAGGGGTCACCACAGCGGAACTCCGGTCCGCTAATGATTGGCAGTAGATTTTTACGTACTGGCTTGCCGGGCCTAACGTACAACCTTCAACGAAGGAACGCCCATTCACGCATGTCGCAACACAGAAGACGCTCTAACTGAGAATCGAACGGGCAACGTCTAACTGTGAGGCGACAACGCTACTGCAGCATCACCACCGCAGTAATATAGAAAGTCTTCAGTACCTTTCATTAATTTTTTCATTTACACCTGTTCCCTGGCATTGTTCATGATGATATTTTATAAAGTACTCTATCTCAGCTTGCATGATCTAGTCTAGACAGAGCAACTGTCAGAGTTTTCAGTTGGATATCACCCATAATTTTACATCAATAATGTTTTGGGTCAGTAAAAGGGCTATAAACAACTAGGGAGTAGTCTAAAGTGAAATTATTTTTTGAAGGAGTTAAATGCTGGAGTAATCTTTAAATGAAAAACAGGGATACGGTATACTGCAATGCTATGCAAAGTTGGCATTTGTTCTTATTTTGGCCAGAGAAATGTTAGTTTCTGATTATTTAGCCACAAAAGCCAAGCACAGTAGTAAGCCTTCAGACAACAGTTCTTAGTAGGTATTTGAAATGACAAACTACTGTCAGTTATAATAAAACAAAGCTGAATACTGCCACACTCTGTATATGTGGGTGGGATGGAAGATCTGGAGGTTTTATTGTCAAATAAGGTTCTGAGCTAATGAACAAAATAAACAAATAGTACAAAACTATACCTTCCCATTTGTATGAAGTTAAAGGAAAGAAATAATGGGATATTCATAGTATAAGGTCTGTGCCTCTCCAAAGCAAAGAGCTGTGGATTATTGTTTAATAGCATCCTCCCTTCTCTAGTATTTTAATGGAGTAAATCCAAATTGAATTGCTAGTTCTATTGCTGGATATGAATAAAGCAGTTTGTGGAAGGCATTTAAAATATTCTACTAAGGGAACTTACAGAGGGCAAGGAAAGAGTATTTGTTTCTGATAAATACCATATAAGTAAGTCACTGGGTTAGCAAACTGCTTACAGCCAGAAGAACAAAATGGCAAAAAGGGGGCAAAACCAGGTCTCATTTTTCACCCATGTCTAAAGTTACAGTTATTTCACAAGTTCTAATAAATGTATTAAAAAAAATATATGGACTGAATGAGTAATGGCAATAATTTCAGGTTGTGCAGCTATTACAGTTATCACAGAAACATGACTAAAAGCAGGCTCGGCTCAGGTTTTGGTTTCCCAGTTGGTACAGCACTTCATCTGTAGTCTATATGCTATTGATACTAGTTGCATCTAGAAAGGGAAAAGCAAGTACATATTTTTCCCTTTAGTAGTAAATAACTAAATAAAAATAAAGAAGTCCAGGTTTAAAAACAATGCATCTTATATGCTTAGAATTACAACGTAGATAACTAAGAGCAGTAAAGACAACTGAGGAGTGTACACATGCTTTAACATTGGGCAGCTCAGAAGATCAAAGAGTTCATTATAACTAAGAGCAGTAAAGACAACTGAGGAGTGTACGCATGCTTTAACACTGGGCAGCTCAGAAGATCAAAGAGTTCATTATAACTAAGAGCAGTAAAGACAACTGAGGTGTGTACGCATGCTTTAACATTGGGCAGCTCAGAAGATCAAAGAGTTCATTATAACTAAGAGCAGTAAAGAAAACTGAGGAGTGTGCACATGCTTTAACACTGGGCAGCTCAGAAGATCAAAGAGTTCATTATAACTAAGAGCAGTAAAGACAACTGAGGAGTGTACACATGCTTTAACACTGGGCAGCTCAGAAGATCAAAGAGTTCATTATAACTAAGAGCAGTAAAGACAACTGAGGAGTGTACACATGCTTTAACACTGGGCAGCTCAGAAGATCAAAGAGTTCATTATAACTAAGAGCAGTAAAGACAACTGAGGAGTGTACACATGCTTTAACATTGGGCAGCTCAGAAGATCAAAGAGTTCATTATAACTAAGAGCAGTAAAGACAACTGGGGTGTGTACGCATGCTTTAACACTGGGCAGCTCAGAAGATCAAAGAGTTCATTATAACTAAGAGCAGTAAAAACAACTGAGGAGTGTACGCATGCTTTAACATTGGCCAGCTCAAAAGATCAAAGAGTTCATTGAGACTTAAAAGAACTCTAGTCTACACTTAAAGATGAACGATGTTAGGGAAGCCCTACCCAACACAAAAACTAAATGTAGCACAGGTCTTTACCCTGTCCTTGGAATTTTGATTAAGACTTGTTACCTTCTTTACCATACTCGGTGTTATAATCTTTTGAATAAGATTTAGTTGTAATGGCTGTCCACAGATGAGTTAACAATGATGAGCTTTTAAGCTTTTAGCTTAACAGTTTTATTTCTGTATTAAACAAATGGTTGGAGTGCGTTATACTGAACAGTATCTCTGCAGACTGTTATCACTGGCACAAATCAACAAAATATCATTAGCTGTAGGCTGTGACTTAATAAGCATCAGTCAGTTTTATACTAATATTTTTGAAGCTTTGGCAGTAGGATTTCCAGCCAGTGTTCATGTTAATCTTATAAAAGTCTTTAATAAGAATCCATACCAGGGTAAATTGGTGGGACTTAAACATCTCTTCAGTAACAATTACAAAAGTCAATAACTTGCTGAATGGTTGTCAGATAGAATTTTTAAGGTCAAAATGAAAAACAGCCTGCAATAATCTATGAGTATTGCTTGCATTTTACTAAAAGACATCAGCTCTTGAATCTGTTTTTAAGCAGTGTATACATTGTAGCAGTCTAATCTAGCATGTAAAGTTTACTGGTGATTGCAAGCTAGGAGCATTGTTTGCATAGTTTGTTATAAAAATATTAACTTATTTAGACCATTTGTATGAATAATCGATTAAAAGAATCCACCTCAATACAAAAAAGTGCTCTAATATGCATATTTAAACACATCTATTGAATTATCACTTGTGAAATAGGTAAATTTACATTTATATAAAATAAATCAAACTGTATTAACAAGTTCATATTTACAAATATTATACTGCACATATATTGGTATATATCATATAGCCTAAGCAACATTGCATAATTATTCAATTCCTACCTTTTTAAACAAGAAACATCTTTATTAAACCACCAACTACAACATAGGCAATCATGCATTTACATAAATGCAAACAAACCACACTTTTGGTTATGGGAATAACACATAACTCCATGCTATCAAAGGGTCGATATTATTTCTTCGACAGCTTACGTTGTTGAATGCTTAATGATTGACACCTAGGCATCGAAGTCTCAAAATCGCAAATGGTCAAATAAGCAAATTCTTTCCTCAGAAAAGAACTTGCTAGGCCGTCTGGAAATAAAATTAACTTTTCAACCTAAATATAGTGGGAGGCTTTTTCCATCACACCCTTAATTAAATATGCCAACTCCGAGATCGCTCTACATTGGGGAAAGGACAAATCCCCAATAACAGCCAAGCAAATTCTTTACCGAGGAAAGAATTTGCTTATATGGCTTTTAGTGAGTTTGAAACTTCAATGCTTAGGTGTCGATCATTGAGCATTCAACAACCTAAGTTGTTGAAGGAATAATATAGACCCCTATCAAATACTCAGTGTTAGATAAAATGACAACATACAGAGATTTAAGGAATATTGTGGGTTATAAATTAAAACATGCAGCAAGTATCAGTGATATCTTCAGAAAATGTTATACTGAAATTAGAATTATCTTTACTTCAATAGCTTCAAAATGCCATATGATCTTAATTCCAATATTTAACCCCTTAGTAAGATCTATAAATGAATAGAATGCAATCTGGTATTCATCTAACAAATCAAAAAGTATAAAACATGCACAAAGTATTCAGCATTTAGACCATTTATTAAATTAAATGAAGAAACTGAATTTTTTTTTTTTTTTTTTTTAAGATCATGGGTCATATTTAATATACCCTGGGCTCATCAATGATGACTTAACTAATGAAAAAACATGTATGCTCAAAAAGAGTGACAATGTATATGTTTACTATAATTTTGCTCAATTAAAATGTGGAGCTTCCTGCCTTGGAATGTAAATGGGTTGATAAACCTGGCTACATGAAGAAACAAAACCCTGACACTATTCTATTACAAAAAAAACAAAAAAAAAACAATCATTTGTTATGGAACACAGTGAAAGCTGACATGGTCTGGTTACACACTTGGAAGGTTTTCCTATTATATTTCAGGAAGGAGAAGGGAAGTAATTACTTTCATTGTTCTTCTTTTGGCTTTTTCCCGGTTAGGGGTTGCCACAGCAGAACTCCAGTCTGCTAATGATTGGCAGTAGATTTTTATGGTGCCGAGGTGCCAGCTCGATGGCCAACCTTCAAAGAAGGCACACCCATTCACTCATGTCTTTTGAACGCCACTCGACCATGGGGAGGACATGCAGACTCCACACAGAAGGCACTCCAGCTGAGAATCAAATGGGAGAACCTCTTGCTGTGAGGCGACAAGGCTACCACTGCACCACCATGGTGAAGTAATTACTTTCATTATGAATCACATTTCTTTTGAATTGTTAGTACTGAAATTAGATAAGAAGGGCTATATGCTACTTTGAAGGAGCATTTAGTGAGTCAAAATCACTATTATAATTTGTTTAGATTACACAAGGGATTAAGCAAGTGGAGCTAACTGAAATTTAAAAAAAAATGGGGATATTTCTGGAAGGAGTAGTTACATGGGCAATGGACTAGAACTTGCACTCTCTTCCTGATAAGTACATTTGGGACCATGAAACAAATGCACTTACTCAGATAGAAAACCATCCCAGCACAAGGTAAATTTTTGAGAAAACATATGGCAACAATGTAAATGCAAGATCCACATACAAATGTCATGACCTTCATTTTTTTATATTTGTTAGTAATTTAGATACCAATCATTTCACAGGTCAATGCAATTCTAATTTATAAAGATCATCAATACATGGTGAAATCCCAATATATAGTCCCATTTCAAACTAATGAACATTCAATTAGAAAAGGTGAGTTTTGAAATGCACCGGAAAGCCAGTCATTACTTATATAAAGGAAAGATACAAGTTTCTTAATTTAAAATACATTTAATGAAAGGGAGATGTAATGTCAGATGAAATAGAGAAGGACTGGGATCTCTTTAAATGTGATGTGTCTTTTAAAGAGACTCTCAGAAATGGATAAGGCTTTAGAAAATCTCCAGATGGTCTTACTAGTGATTTAGCTTTAAGTAGGCCTGGAGATGAACAGCAGTTTAAACAGGTAAATGAGAAATTTGACAAAATTATGTTATATTAGGTAGATCATGATAAAATGTTATTAATACTCATCATTTAAATATTAAGTCAGCAGATCAAAAATTTCTGGCTTTGGGATGTCATCATCAGTCAATGAGGCATTTAACTCTGAAACTGAAACTTTGGAATCTTTTTTTCACTACTATTCCAAAATGTATGGGTTCTGTGGAGAAGAGGGTATATATTAACAATCATTTGCATCAGTCCTGGGATCTGTACATTCACCTAAGTTAAATACTTAATCAATAGATTTCTTGATGACAGCAATAGCCTGGGAATAAACTGAAACTCTTTTCAAAGGTTTGGTGGTATAGCAAAGTACCAGGTCTCGATGTGTTACCAAAAGAGATATGCAATATGGAAAAATACTTATGCAGAATTTCTTAAAAAATGACCAGGTACATTATTACTTGTCAACCCCAAAGTCATAGGAGCAAGCAATTATATCAGTGATCTTAGAACCCAGTAAAGATGCAACACAGGTAAGCTTGTAGAGTACAATCTCCATTCTAAGTCATGAAAGTAAGCTTTTTGTTATCCTGTTAGCCAAAATGTTGGCAAAAATTCTCCCTGAATTGATTCATCTTGATCAAACTGGATTCATTTCTGTGATGTTTAACATTTTGATAACTTATAAAAGACATCTTTACTTGTGGTCAAAATGAGCAAACTGCTTCTTATAGCAGGTGTAGATTCTACAAAGCATTTGACTGGGTTCATTGGCCCCTCTATTTTGTAGCATCAGTGTGAATAGGATTCTCCAGAAAATGTGTGCAGTTCATGAAAATTACTTTATGCCCAACTGACTACTAGAATAAATATTAATATGAGTCTTTCTTTTCCTTTATTCATAAATTGGGATATAAGAGAGGGATGTCCATTGTCACCTTTATTTTTGAAGTTTATTTGTAACCAGTGTCAATTAACTCAACAGAATCAAAACTGAACAGTTGTAGCTTGGAAAAGGAAGTCTTATAAGGTCTCACTATATGCTGATGATTTGTCCATGTAGTGTTTGAATCCAGAGGCAGATTTGCATAAGGTAGTTTTGGTAAAACGTTTTGGTTTGAAATATTGGCTATGCCCATGTACCAATGCTGATTAAGTTATAAACTAAACGCATATTCTGCAATTATCATAACTTGTAACTACATCACCAAGCTCTGCTTCCAATCTGATGTCTCTTACTTATAATTGTCTGTCCATGAGAATTGTGAGTCCCTACTAGGGCACACTACTAACCCATTGTATATAATCACTTTGTTTTTATAATCGTTTGCTAAATTCTGTGTAATCTATGTAAGTTTGTCTATGTGGAGCTTTTCTCCCCGGGCCTCCGCTGAAAATGGACATGTATCCAGTCGGACTATCTCGATAAACAAATGTAAAATAAAAATAAAATAAATAAATAAATTGAGACCCACTATCGTAAGTCCTGTAATGCTGACATTGAATCGCTGAAAAAAACAAACTTAAATATATAAAGTCCATGATGGCCATTTCTCAGAATAATTTGTTTACTCAGAAGTATAATGATCTTGAAGGCAGTATAAATAACTTTGGGGGTGCAGGAAGAAAGAAGTCTGAATGAGAAAAGTGATGATCAATATTTGCATGTCTCCTGCATTTTCAATGTTTTTTGTCATATGACAGCACTCAGCTTTATGAATACCACCATTTCTATATGGAGATGGTATTTTTAGAACATATCAAGGCTAAAAAAATAAATAGGCAAAAAATGTTAAAATTCATTTCATGCCAAACTCCAACTTAGTTGAAAAATATCCTTTTTAAGATCAAGCTACATATTACTTCCTGAATACAAATCAAATAGAATAGTATAATAATGAATAAAGCAGGGGGAAATGTTTTGACTAAATTATGTTTCTTATACTAAAAACATCCAAAATGTGATTCTGGAAGAGTACTAGAACTATTTAAAAGCTTTTGGGGGGGCTATGAAGAAGACCAAAGCACAAGACTGGATAGTTAGATGGATGACTTACTCCCAGTAATGTAAGAAGGAATTAAAGGAATACCCCAGTGTACTTTACTTGGGAACAATTGATGAAGAATGTATGCCTTTATCATAGGACTGGTTTATTGAAGAGTTCAATAGGCAGAATGTTAAAGCAGATGCATATATTCTTTTGATGAAAGACCTTAAGAAATGTAAACTATATAGTACAAACAAAGATGATGGGCTTTCAATTGATCTCATGGTTTATACAGGCTAGAGGTAAAGTTTTAGTAGTTACATGTCAATATCACCAACACATTTATGCTGGTATAGGAATGGAGGTTAAAGGCAAAGATTACGCATTAGAAATAGTATGAGCTAAGTATAGCTCTAAGTTATGCTATCAAATCTGGAAAGTTCAATTTTTTGGGGAGTCAATGTCAATTTAAAAATTGGATATGGTATTAGGTTATCAGAGATGCTTCCAATGGCCTCTCCACTTTGTTGGAGATGAAAAATGGTATTTCTGTGTGACTGATTCCTAATACCATGGGACTTTGAGGCATCCATGGAGATTAAGAAGGGGTTACAACAAATATGTGGCAATGTTTGATTTGACCAGGTTCACATTTCCCCTTATTTATAATTATTTAGGCTTGGAGGCAATAGAGTATATAATAGGTTAGTATGAATTATTCTAGATCTTTTAATGTTTCCTGCAAAAAAAAAATTTTTACCTATAAATGGAAAGAAAAACAAGGAGAACCTTGTCAAGAAAGATATTATTAATATAATGGCAAAACTTCAAGAATTGGAGAGATTATCACAAACACAAAAAGGCTGCAACATAATATTATAAATAGAGGGATATGATTGCCCACACAAGTGTGGAGCTTATATATTGAATAAACTCAGTTTGCTAGTAACATGATATCATGGGTGCTGGAAATTTTTGGAAAGATTTTACTTAGTGATATGATGGGATCAGTATTGGACTTTGCTTTTTTCTGCTACAGAGCTAAGGGATTTTTTATGTTAATATTAAGGCCCTAGGAAAAATGAATTGTGTTTTATTGTTAACATAGACTTTTTATAGTGCATATAATATCCTGTTGGAAATGCTTATGGCATATTCTAAGTAACGTTTTAATAAAGTTTGCTTATAAAAAGATGATATACAATGAAAAAAGATTAGCACTCATAAACCTAAGTGTTAATAACCAGCATATAGGAAATAGAAACTAAGGCATTTTACTAAGCCTTTAATACCTCAAGTTGTATTCAAATCTATATATGATTTCAAACTTATGGAATTTTTATCTAGAAAAATAAAATTCCCATGCATATATGGGCCATGAATATGCTAAAGGATATTAAGGCATTCCTTGGGATTCAGATATACTCACCACACCATGAAAGCATGTATTCTACAGGTACTCATACTGCAGTATGCCTAAGTGATTCAGAAATGTATTTGCTTATTTATTGACTAATTTATTTGCTAATTTATTTATTGACATTTGATTAATGGGAAAGCCCAACTAGGTAGACGCCTATTTTCAGTGGAGTCTGAAACTCCAAATTATTATAAAACATCCCTATACTGTTGTAGTGCTGGGAGGGGTCTGGCCTGTAGCATAGACAGAAGTCTTGCTAGGAATTTAATTTTGTTTTTATGTTTGTGTTTGATTTTACTTTTTGGTTAAAGATGATATATATTTTTTTTATTTATTAGACACTGCATTCTCTAACACTGTACACCATGGTGATCAAGTTTTATTCAACCCCTTGTTTTTTTAGAATCTCTACATTGTTACAATTTATAAAATAGAATCACCGCAATGTCATATCACATTCAAATGGCAAGTGCCTGGAATGTGAATGTCTCTGGTTGTGTAAAATCTTGTCAGTGTCATTACATTATTTGTTGAGGCAAGGGAGAGTGGAAAGTGTTTCTACTGGATCTGCATCCACTTATTCAAAATATTCTGTGTATTTGTGTTTCATGTTAACGTCTTGGTGACTTTAAAATATGGATGACACTATTTCATAATCCAGTTTGACTATGCATGCTGTGTCTGTAAGAAAGGCTGCTCCTACTTATACATAGTTTTCACTTGTGGTGCCTCACCAATCCTTCTGTTTGCTGATACTTTGAAAGCGTCAACAGGTAAACTCATAAACATTTATGTCATCAGAGTCATGTGAGCTGAGCTGTGTACTTTGCATATTATTACAATGAAGGGATCTGAAACTAGCTTTCTTTCCATTAGTCTAAGAATATTTTCATCACAGTACTGGGTTGGGATAACATTTGGCCTTATTCATGTGCTAGTATATACTGAAAACAGATAGTGTGCATTTGCATCCTTTTTATATTTCATGTTCCATGCTTTATTACTTTTAAGGTTCATGTATTATTCATCTATGTAATGCTGAGCAGAACATCAATCTTAGAAGGACAATGGATGCTTATCAGCTGCTGATGCTGCCCTACGTTTACAGGTGTGGTCCTGAAACTGTGAAACTTATGTACTCCAGATATGCCATGGTTTGCCACGGTTTGTAAATCATGGGCAATACTGGGACGTCATATGTATACCTGCTTTGTACTTGGAACCTTCCACATATGCAGTGGTGTACATAATGACACTGAACTGTATAGGCACAAAATTATTGAATGCGTTAAAACTCTGGCAAATGATTTTTACTGCATACCAGCTATTCACAGTTTCATACAATGTTTATGAAGAGAGAAAAGAAAACTCCCATGTCTGTCAATATGAGATTTATGACATTTTTATTTCTGATATTTCCATCCCTACTTATTTCATAGTATTTGTTTCAAATTGCTTTGATTCACATAGTTAATTAATATTTTGATATATTTATAAGGTTTTGAATAATTTACATAGAGTTTAGATAGTTACAATTCCTTGTAAGGATTTAAGTTTCATTAACGTTTGTATTATGTAGTTAAACCAATAAATCTTCTTCATCTGCAGAAGCCCTAGACAGTGTAAGGTAGGTTACTATAATACTGAATTTGACAGGACTGATATTTAATATTATGCACACAATTTCTAGTCCTAAGTTATTTTATTGGCTTATTGCTTTTAGGTATTTTTTATAAATATTGATCAAAATCACCAATCCCTTCAGGCATACAGTAATGGAAAGAATCATACCATGTAATTTGTGATATGCAGCTTGACTCTTTTAATCAAGTTTCAGTAATGGTGCAGATATTGGCAACTTCCAAGAAGAAGAAAGCTTCTAAAGGACTGGCTTTATTGTTGATTCTTCTGGCATTTAGCAACATTTATCATCACCCATGATTGTTTTGTATTGTGTATTTTAAAGTTTTTTTTTTTAATCTGGAAGTTGAAGAGGTCTAAGAAAGACAATGTGGGCCAATGAAAAATGTTCTTATTCACTAGTTCTCCCCAGGTATGGATATCAAGCTTATCACATGCAAAGTACCCTGGTTGGTTAGTGGGTTGGCATGGATATCAAACTCATCACATGCAAAGTACCCTTGTTGATTAGTGGGTTGGCATGGATATCAAACTCATCACACGCAAAGTACCCTGGTTGGTTAGTGGGTTGGCATGTATATTAAACTCATCACATGCAAAGTACCCTGGTTGGTTAGTGGGCTGGCATGGATATCAGACTCATCACATGCAAAGTACCCTGGTTGGTTAGTGGGTTTCACATTCTACTCCAGGCTGGTAGGCACTAAATCTGTTGCATGTGACACCAAGTCTTTAGTGAATGACATAATGCCAACATTTTGTCTTTATATACAATGGCTATAGAAGACTATGGAAGGATTGCAATAAGTAGACAGTACATTTAAATACTTGCTAAGGTGGTTGATAATCTCACCATAAGCTGTAACACACTCCTGAGGGTTAGGATGTTCATGCCATTGTGAACAACAGCAGTGTCATAATTATGTCTAGCCTTTGTTAATCTAGTTGAGATATCATTATGTCAAGCTTCAGGTAGGCATGAAACTGCAAAAATTTCCCTGTAAATTTCAGTGAGGTGCAATTTTGGTTTGCAAGCATTGGAGTCACCAATGACCAGGTTGCCTTTGAGATTGCAAGGTTACAGTATTTAGCTTAACTGACTTTTAGACTTGTTTGGTTCATAGGTTCATAGGTTCATAGGTAGGTATCGGCCCTAGGGCCCATACAAGCCTAGCCAAAAAATGTACCCTGGCTTTCGCCACCCAAGAAAATTATTTTCCTGTGCCCCTGTCGAGCAGAGCCACAGAAGTGATCCATGGGGTGAATTTCCCATTTCCTATCCAATCATCAAGATTTTTCTTGAAGAGTGCTAATGAGGAGCTCTGTTTGACATAGATAGGTAGTCTGTTCCAGAGTATGGGAAGTCTCTGGGACAGGAATCTATCCCTCCAGCATGTTCTGTTTATTGTGGTGACAAGGTTTAGGTCCCTAGAGCGTGTAGCTCGGAGGGATTGGGATTTCTTTAAGTGGAGCATGTCCAACAGTTCTGGGTTTGACATAGCTTTGTATGTTAGGCAGAGATCGCCCCTGAGTAGGCGATATGCGATGGAGTAAAGCTGTAGTTTTTTGAGACAGTCTGCATAGGGCATCTGTTTGAGGCCAGTAATCCTCTTTGTGAGGTATTTCTGTGGTCTTTCCAGTTGTTGTAGATGTCTTGTGAGGTACATACCAAAAGGGGCGTTGTACTCTATAATGGGTCTAATGAGTGATGAGTAGAGGGGAACAATGACCTCTTTTTTTCTGGATGAGAATCCTTTTGTGATGAGATGAGCCACATAGAAGGATTTCCTGACCACTGTGCCAATGTGATTATCAAAGGAGAGACTACTGTCCACCTGTGTTCCAAGGTCTCTTATCACATTTTCGGCATTAAGTAGACTACCAGCTATGTGGTAGTTCATGGGTACAGAGTTTTTACCAAAGGGAATGACAATACACTTTTTGGCATTGAGCTTCAGGCCATGGCTTTGACACCAGGTATCTGTCTCAGTGAGGCCCTTTTGTAGTTTGTCCACATCATTAGGAGTTTCGATTATGGCTCCTAGTTTGCAGTCATCTGAAAACTTTGTTAGCCAAAGACTTTCTGTGTTGGCCTGCACTTCAGAGAAGTAGGTACCAAACAGAAGAGGACCCAGGACTGAACCCTGTGGCACTCCACTTGTCACTGGTCTGATGTCGGATTTGGAATCCGATACTTTCACAGTGTGGGTTCTGTCCGTGAGCCAGTTGGCAACCCATGTTGTGACATAGGGATTTATACCTAGTTTAGTGAGCTTATCTATAATTCCAGAGTGGGAGATGGTGTCAAAAGCCTTGGCGAGATCTAGATAAGTTGTGTGAACCATTTTACCCTCATCTATGGCTTTGGTGACTGCTTCAAAGAAGTCAATCAGGTTTAGGAGACATGATCTGCCTTTTACAAATCCAAACTGGGTAGGGTCCAGAGTTTGGAGATTACCAATGTCTTTGTTTATGAGTTCCACGATGATACGTTCCATGGCCTTACAGACCAGGCTCGTCAGGCTAATGGGGCGGTAGTTCCCGGGGTCCGTCGTGGCTCCCCCTTTGTGGAGTGGGATAACCGTCGCAGTGCGCCATTCAGTGGGTACAAAGCCTGAGGTGAGGCTATGATTGAACATGGTACTTAGGTAGGGTGCCAGTTCATTCTGTAGTTCATGTAGAACGCAGCCTGGGATATTGTCAGGTCCCATGGATGCTGTGGTCTTGGCTTTGGAGAGTGTGCTTTTTACCTGTGCAGCCGTGATTGTAGGAACTTTGCATTCTTCCAGTATAGAGATGGACCCTCTAGGGGGTGAGAGGGGGTAAAGTTAGCACTGAACCTATCTGCTAGGATGTTGGCAATATCAGTTGGTTCTGTATATTTAGTGCCATTGTGCTGTAACTCAGAGCAGATCTGAGTGTTCCCATTTAAATTCTTGACATAGCTATAGAATGCTTTGAGGTTGTCTTTAGAGTCAGTGGTAATTTTGTTTTCGTAACTAGCTTTGGAGGATTTTATGAGGGATCTCAGCTTCTTACTGAGGTTGACCAGGGAGTTCCTCCAGTCATGGGATTTTACTCTTTTTTGCAACAGTTTCTTTCTTCTGTTGTAGAGTTTGTTTATGGCAGAGGACCACCAGATTGACTTCCTTTTTTTAAGTTTTAAGGGCAGGTATTTTGTTATTATGGATTTTCCCCCACTGCCATATTATGGTGAATATGAATGTGTGATTTATTTATTGTGTTCACTTGGTCAGAGGAAAATTGTTGTAATAAGTTACATCAAAGAGATTTCTGACCTGTTGACACATACCACTGAAATGAGATCACGCTTTTTAGATTTATGCTTAGTTTCAACTGCACACATTTGTTTGAATCCCATCTGCTTTTTATTCTATATTTTTATTTATGTATGTATGTATGTATGTATGTATGTATGTATTTATTTAATTATTTATTTTTGCCCATCAGGAGACAGAGCAAAATTCTTTTTAAACATGATAGTTTCCCTTCCAACAGCCCAGCAGGTAAGCCTTCGTTATTTGACATCGATATTTAATTAGACTTATCTACATACAAGACATTCATTTTAAACTTACCTAAAACACGAAAACAGTTCAGCAACTTATTAGATTATTTGGTTAACAAATGTAAGTCTTCAGAAATCTTACAATTACTTTATAAAGTTTTGACAACAGGAAAAAAAACAGTTTTGTCATAAATCTGCCCCTTTTGTCCAGTTAGCATTTTCAATAGATTGTTCTATACCTTTCTATTAGCCTTTCCTCTATCCCAGGCATTCTTGAATGGCTCTGTGGTCTTGCAGTATACTACCATCTCAAGTAACTTTTCTACCTCCCTATTACACTTTCCGTGGAAAAGGTCTTTCCATTGTCAGAGGTGAACTGTGTACCCCTAATTTGGAAGTGCTGCCCCCTTTCTTCCTTAGCTATATGCACTCAATCACTCAGTCCCTCAATTGTCTTCTGCATCAACACGTGATACAAGATTTATCTTCTAGAAGCCCTCCAGCTTACTTGACCATCATACAATTTATTACTTCTCCAATCCATTTTTTATTCCTTTTGTGTTTTTCTATTCTGTTTTACTTATTTTTATTTGTAGTTTTTTGAAAACAATGTGCATTAATTTCTAATCTGTTTTCACTTCTACCTGCCCATGACCTGCCATAAATTCTGATACAAAAAAAAATTGCAGTTACAGAAATGGGGTCACTGAATATGATCCTGCATGTGCATTGCAAGAGCCAGATGAAATTAATTCACCAATATTTTATTTATCCAGTTTGAAAATGGAGCAGGCACAATTTTAAAATGTCTGTTTTCTAAACAAAAAACAAACAAAAAAAGCAAAAATACCGTAATGCATACAGTCATAGTTCAGGTTGTAAGTGCAGTTCCACCATCTGATAAACATCAGGTTAATTATGCTGCTGCTGAATGTCCTGCTTTAAGCAGCTGATGGCAAAATCCAAATTTATCAGGAACCAATGCTGTCAAACAGTACCCAAAGATATTACTATTATGTCAAACACATTTACCTGTCTTGTGAAGAAAAATGGAGAACCAATCAGTATAGGTACTCCAGAAATAGCATGGTAACTGAAAAAAAAAACATTACTAGTTAAGCCCCTCTGAACTGCAATCTATGACTGCTCTGGCTAGTATATTATTAACTTCTGAAATCATGCATCAAATGAACAACTGGCAGCTAAGTACCCAATTCATTTCAGAGAGCACTGGAAACATCATTTGGACTACAATAAGGAGGAACAAACAAAATAACATGGAGTACTTTATGTAGAAGCTTCTGATTGTCACTTGTTAATGTAGCCAGGATTCAGTTTTAACAACATGTCTATCAGCTAGTATTCAATCCATAAACAAGAATCAATTTATTTTGCAAAGGGGAAACGTGAATTTCAGTAATTAGATGAAAGTTTCAATATAATCCTGTGTGTTTACTAACTGGGTTCACTGAATGTCAAGTTCGGAGTGAAACAGAGACCAAAGCTTTTAAAGCTTTATGTGTTTCCAAGCTCTGATCCAGTCAGTCACTAAATGACAGCTGCGCTTCATGTGCAGGAGGTTCATGAGGTGGGTGGCAGAGAAACGTGCCAGCACAAGTTTGATGCCTCTTGTCTGATGTGAGACAGACACAGCATTCTGCTTTATGTCCTTAGATATTCCTTTCTTCTCATAAGTACCATATTCTTAATTTAAGAGAAATGTATTAGTACGTTCATTATTAAATCAGAGACGTTTTAGAAACATTCAGAGAAGTACATTTATAGAAGCATTCCACGTCTTGGACAATGTGAATTTTACTACCTGTATATCTTTTTTATGGTGCAAAGTAAGCACAAGCTTATCTTTCTGGCATGCAGTTATGTGTTATGATTACCAATGTGCTATCAATATGTAATGCTTACAAGTTATAGGACAGAAAATTTATGTTCAAGAGTTTTACTCATAGTCTGTAGGATAGGGTACAAAGCTTACTGTCAGATAACTGACATTGAACAAATCCTGTAACTACAAGCAGCAGAAGCAGTTTTAGTCTGAAAAAAAAGTTTATTCTGCATTGTAAGTCAGCAAGGTCAAAGCCTAATCTAATTTCTCAATTGGGTCACACCAGTTAAATTTAATAGTTTACTTCACTTCTGTCTTAATAAAGTTTAGGCCAAGCTGACTTGTGAGCAGTAAAGTATTTCCTTATATACAGAATACCTGTATGCAGTCCTATTGCGTTCAAAGTGTTTATTTGACAAGAGTAATATAGGTGTTTGGTGTTAGATATACATAAACCTACCAGATATTTGGAGCTCTGATAAGCTCCAAGCCTGCTCCCCTCAGTGGTACCAAATACCATTGCCACAGAAGAAAAGATTCAAAAGATATGCTAATCATATTCCAAAAAAATGTTGCAAATAGTGCATTAGAGGTTACATCATGCTGGGAGCTCCTTAGCTCTGTTTTATGGAAAGGCTGACGATTCATTTGCAAACAACTCCTATCACATAAGGAGAGGTGAACAGGATATTAGTATACAATAATGCATTATTTCCCATAACATACGGCAATTCTGGAAATAATGGACATTAGGACTAAAGCTCCTTATGTCATTAATTTCTTGATCACATGGCTTCATGCTTAATGTGGGTGACATGTCACTTCATGGCAAATGTATCCTTTTTTGTAGCAGCCTAATAGTGAGAAGAAGTGTGACATGACTGAAAAGGACACAAATATTATCCTGAGCAATCCTTCAATGCATATTTGTAAACTGAACTAGAACAAAATCTACATCAAATAAAAAAGATATTGCATTTGATCTTCATAATTGAACATTTGGGTATTTTATAAAATGAAATCATTATCTCCTGACAGATGGTATTATGTTTGTCAAAAAAACATGGTTGATCAGTTTTCCATGTAAAAATATAATTATTTAATGCAGTTAATTTCTTCACCCTACATATTAATATGTGCATAAAACAGTGGCTGGAAATTGTGCAGAATATGTTTATGTCATAGCAGCAACCATATTGCAAAGGAACTTCATGCTATCCTTCTTCACCAGCACATCTGAGTCCTTACACAATGCATTTTGCCAGTACTGCCTTATCCAGATAGCCAGGTTAGGAAGGTTATTAAAACATCTAGAACTATTGTGCTTGTTCGGAGTAATACATTTTAAATCATTATGAATTACATGACCAGTATGAAAAGGTATAAAGTACAGATGTTTGCTCTCCGGATGCATAATTTTTGAATGTCCTGAATGAATCCTCTCCACTGGGTCTGTATGCAGCTGATGAAGTTCAGATGAAGATATGCTCTTTGTAGTACTTAAATCAGGACAGACCTCCAGTGTAGCTGACTTGGAGGATCTCAAAGCTGCTCCTTCACAGTTATGGACTACCCATTATATTTAATTAGGGCTCATGAAAGATACAGAACCAATTAGAGTTACCTTAAAGCCTTATGATTCCCTCCCAATGGTAGTTCAAAACCCCTTATTAGCAGAGGCAGAGAAAGCAAGGAATAATAGTCCCTACTAGAAGCCTGTGTAATACCACTATTTCACTTAAGAAACTAGGTAAGGGCACCTCTAGGTTTGTACAAGATCTAACAGCACTGAATGCAGTAGTGGTGCTAACTTTTTCCATAGCACTTCACCCAGCTACTATATTAAGCCCTATTCCTCCAACAGCCACCACCTTTTCGGTGACTGATATCTTTTCCGCTTTCTTTTCTATTCCTGTGTACCCAGATATTCAGTATTTGTTTGCTTTTACTTCTAGGGGGCAACAATTCACATCAGCAAGGCTACCTCATGGATAAGTCGAATCACCTACTCTTTTTTTGAGAAATGAACAAATCGGTAGATAGAATTCAGTTTCCCTGTGAGTTTACCTTAATACAGTATATGGATAATTTGCTTTTAAATTCTGATTCTTATTCCAGTTGCAGAAAAGACACTATTTTCCTTTTGACCAAATTAGCAGAATTGGAGTTTAGGGTGAATAAGATGAAATTGTAGTTGTGGAAACCAGTAGTCCATTATTTAAGGCATCTTAGTTTGGAAGGATCTTGATAGATATTACCCTCACACATTACTGCTGTTTGAACTGCACCATGCCTTACATCTTTCAAATGACTGCAAACATTTCAGGGACTGACAGGTTAATGTCGACAATGCATCTCAAACTATTCAGAAGTAATAAAACCTTTGTTCGAATTAATGAAAAAATATATCCCTGAGTGCTTGTTTTGGCAAGGACATCATGAACAGGCTTTTATTCAACTAAAACTTTTCTTTTAAACCCTCCTGTTCATGGGCTACCTGATTATTGGAAGAAGTTCATCCTGTTCTGTTGTAAAAGAAATAAAATGGCTTTAGGATTTCTAGCACAACTTAGAAATGATAATTTTAGACTTGTTGCTTATTTCAGTAGAAATCTCAGCTGTCTAGCTGCAGCCCCCCCCCCCCCCCACCTTAGGGCAGTGGCTGTGGTGGCTCGCGAAGCAGAAATGACAGCTGCTGTAACTCATGGGCATGGGATTTTTGGGGTAGTTTTGGATTCTGTAGAAGCATTGTTGGTAAAAACTAAAACAGTATCTGCTAGCCTCTAGATTGCTTAATATGATTTTTCTTTGCTTGCTAATCCTTCCTGGAAGATTATAAGATGGCCCCCCCTATATCATACTTCTTTAACCACGACACTGGATGAACGAGAGTCCCATGATTGTGTATTTATTGTTAACCACGTGCTACCCCCAGATCAGATCTAAAAGATGTCCTGCTACCGAATTCAGAGTTGGTTTTATTTGTTGATGGGCCCTGTAGTCAAAGAGAATATGGTTCATAAGCAGCAGCATTTTCTATTCAACTACCATTAACTGGACAATTGTATGGGAATGTTATTGGTCAGATAGCTAAACTCATAGCCATTACTGAAGCCTGTAAATTAGCAAATGACAAAACAGTCACTATTTTTATAGATTGATGTTATGCATACGGTATAGTTCATGAATTTGGAACACTTTGGAGAGAGAGAGTATATGACAACAGCATGAAATCGTATTAAAAATTCTGTCTTTTGTCAATAATCTTTGAAATGTACTTTTATTACCTAGGAAAATAGATGTGGTTAAATGCGCCACCCATAAGACTGATGATTCTTGAATTTCAAAGGGAAATGTATTTGCTGATATGATGGCCAGATAAGCTGCATTGTCGTATTCTGTTCAGGCTTCCTTTTTACAGCAATTACAAATAACTAATGTACCTTTTTCAAGACTTTACAAGAAGTGTTGTCTTTTCAAAATCAAGCTGATGACTCTGAAAAGGTAAGGTGGATACGTAATTGCTGTAGCCACTCCCCAGACTCATAATGGTGCCATCCCAACAGGTGGGTAGTAGCCCATGTTCTTTTCTAGTCTAGTTGGTGTAGGCCTACTATTTGCTCTCTCATTTGTAAAAAAAAAAAATGTATTAATAAGACCAATTTTGACTGACTGGTATGTCCCTTACATCGTTCAGCATTTTATAAATACATATACTGTTTATGTTCAATGCAATGTGTCAAAGAGTGTTCCTCTTCCCACACAGTTTTTAAAACAGCCATAGGAAACTTTTTTATTGTATAGTGGATTATATTGAACTCCCACAACATCAAAAGTTCAGCATGTTTTAGTGAATGTTGATGCTTTTTCTGGAATGGTTGAAATGCATTTCTGTGTGAATGATGCCACTAAGATCACAAGAAACTGTTGCAAAAAATCATACCCAGGTTTGGAGTACTTTATTGCATTCAATCAGATAGAGGAATTAATTTCATAAGTCAGATAATCCAGAAGTGTATAAGATCATGAAAATAAACAAACAATATAATTGTCTGCAAAGACCCTAGGTTTCAGGAAATGTTGACATAATGAATTAGACTTTAAAAGCTAGAACTGCAGTATTGTGTGAGGAGGCACTGCCTCTAGTATTGTTTAGTATTTATAGTGTTATTCTAGAAAGTACTCTCTATATGAAATCTTTATGGGGTGGCCCATGAGGATGCCACCTACACCATGGCACACTGATTTATGGTCACAAAATGCTGATAAATCTATTTGTATTTAATGCAAGTCTCTCATTTATGTTCTGTAGCATATTCATCTGCAGATCATGGCAGCTCAACAGCAACCTGACCGCTGCCTTCTACCATATATAGGTTCATAGGTTAGTACTAGGCTAACTGCCCTTGTGAGCCACTTTAAGCCTAGCCAATTATCCCCTGTGAGATTCAAACCCTGTACCTTGTGTTTGCAAGGCAAACACCTTAACCATTAGGCCACCCTCCCAATATCATCCCAGGTGACTGGGTAAACACTTGATTTTTCTCCAGAAAACACAGCCTCCAGCCTAGATCGAGAGGTCCCTTCCTGATTCTCCTTACAACAGCCACTGCCATTCAGTGTGAAGGATCAACCCCCTGGTTTCATGTTTCACATGTGAAGAAGGCCCTTCCTACCGATGATTATTAATTAAATGTCAACAACATTTTACCCATCCTTGATGACAATCCCATTTCATCCTGTACCAGAAAAAAAAACAAAAAAAAAACAGGGAAACCAACATAGCCAGAAGTGAGGCTTAGCAATCTGGCAATTTTGTCTGCAACAGACAGTAAGTGGAAATTAGCCCAGAGACTGAATAATGAGTCAGGTGTCCAAACCTTTCTAATAGGTTTTCCATCAGCACAGGACCCACTGTGGAATTTGTTTGCAAACCAACAATGTATAAACGTAAAATGAGAGTGAATCACCCTTGTTCACAATTCCTTGAAATCCTCTCCAGCCCTGTCCTCCTCAATGTTTGTATGAACGCATTATTACATTAGCTGTACTGGTATTAATCATTCTTTTAGTGCATTTCCTTCTTTCAAACGAAGCTATCACAACCTTAAGTAATGAACAAATGTTGTTAATACTGAACAGAGATCACCAGATTGGCACTGTAAGTTTAATACTTTTTCTGGCACATTTTATACTTACCTATACTAATACTATGAATGTTGGGTATTCATGTATATACCGATGGTATATGATGGAGGATATTTTATTGCTTCTGATATTAGCAACAAAGAAGTAGGGGTCATCATTTGAGACAATTGTGGAGACCAAATATAAATGCAGAAGAAGTAATTCTTGGTATAATGTCACCCCCATTTTCTAGACTTATTCCATTTCAATTATCAGTGACTGTAAAAGGACCTACTTGCTGTGTTAAAAACAGAACACTTCCTCTTGTGTGGAGTGGCTTTATTATTACTCAGTGAATGTATGATAGTGCTGGAGGATAGGGCATGACAATGTTGCATGAATTTCAGTAAACTGGTGGAGGCCAAACCTACCCATGGTTACCAGCAGACTGGTCAGAATGTTGTTACATTGGTGGTGTTATTCCAGCTGTTCCACATACAGTGACATTATCTAGTGGAACAGTGTACAATGGAAGAAGACAAAGGAAACTAAAAATCCATTTGGAAATATAAATTTTTCCTGGATTTATTGTCATAATTTAGAACAGACTGTGTTCAAAGGACTGTGACACATGGACTTAGGTGATGATGTAATTTATAGAGAAGGCATTTTACCTGCCTATGAGGCAGCAAAGTCAGTTTTGGAATTGAGAAAATTGTCTATATTGTTAAAGGTGTTGAGTAATGCAACTTTTAAGTCAGTAAATCAGATTACTATTGTAATGACGACCATGTATCTCGTAGTGCTGCAGACCAGAATGGCACTTTACTTTAGTCTTGTGTCTAAAGGGGGTACATGTACACTCATCCAGAGTGTCATTCATTTATACCAGAAGGCAAACATGCCATTCATAGTTATTTAGAAATCATACAGAAGGTTGCAGATCTGTTGCATGCTAAAAGAGGCTGACAACTCTCAGTAGGCTTGGTTAACTAGTTTATTTTGAGGACAGGGAGGAGGTCTTTTTGAAATTGGTTATGCTCATTGCTATTAACTTGATTCTTTTATGCATGATTTTATTGGTGTGCAAAATAACAATCATAAAACTTTTTTAATCTAGAAAATGCATTAAATTACAAAATATGCATATTAAAAATGAAAATAAAAAAGTGACACTAACCAATGTTAAGGAAAGCTATCTGAAAGGTATTCAAACTGTTTATTCAATCTGCAAATAGATGCATTTATTACTCAGAAAACTATTTTCCCCAAGTGTTTCTACAAGCAATGTACATGTAAAGGACTGAAAGAAGCTGTATGTGAAGAATGTTTGATTGCATATGGAGAAGAGCCAGCCCATTTGAAAACCTGTTATTATTGTCTGGTCATTAAAATTTAATTGACCTGAGTAAAGCTTTACAGCATAAAATGGAGGATTGAGAAAGGTGAAGTGTGTAAGAGTTTTGTATAATACTTTTTCAGTGAAAGCAGTATCCATCTTATGGATCCTGACAGCATAGGCTTGCCTTAGTTTCCTTCCACTGTCCTGACATTTATTAATGCCACCATGGAAGACAGGAACTTATGCCTACTAAGGGAAAAGCATATTTAAGGGATGTGCAGATTTTTAGTAAACCATACAACATAAAAGTGTTTAGCTCTAATTGGTCAGTGCCCATAGCCTGATGTTTAATAAAATGTTTGCTCAGAAGCTATTACAGCAAATGATAACCAGTTTCTTTGTTCAGGGAGGCAAGACATTGATTGCTTAGTCTCCTACATGTACATGCGTTTACGTGTTCTTTTACAACAAAGGCTATCTTTCTACTCTGCTGAACTGTGTTATATGAATTTATTTTGTACCTTAACAAAAGTCACCAAAAGTAAGAAAATAAAAAGTGAATGTCCCTTCACAGTACCAGCACATAGCACCCAATCTATAGTGAAGCAGGACAGTTTGACCCCAGACGATTCGACCCCAATGCAATTGTATATACTTTCATACTTAAAAGTACACTTATTGTCTATGGGAATACTTAGTGGACAGTTTGACCCCGGACTACTTGACCCCCAAATACATTTTAATAATTACTTCTTCTGTATTAATTAATGAAGTATACAATAATTAAACTGATAGTCTGTGATTTTAAAATATATATATATTTTTTTTAATGTCCATGTAATTTATCCAGTAGGTGGCGCTAGATAAATTTTCTATTTTGTTGGTACGCCTTTATTGCGTGGGATTCTGTTTTTTACTTATACTTCTTTTTGATTTAATTATTTACCTATTTTTTATCTGAAGATTACTCCTGTCACATCTCTTTATATGGCATGTTTGTCTGATATTTGAATATTTTATACTCTTTTTTTGATGTTTGTATGGGGATCGCAACTTTCGCTTATGTTTTCAAAGTCACTACATGTAAAAGTAATTAGAATAAAAGTTGGCCTAGTGGCTCCTGTCTGCTTTTCAATATTTTCCTTTTAATGTACATTTTAATGTGACTATTTTTGTGGTTTACTTGATTGGCTATTTCTCCTTTTCATTGGTGTTTTCATAACATGATTACAGGGAAAGTCCTTTTCTAGTTTAACATGGTGTGTGCTTTTGTAGGAAGTTCTTGCTTTTCTTTTAATGGATACCAATGCACAGGCTTTATTATTCTTTTCAATCTAATATTTAATTCAGTGTCACTATAATACTTACTTATGTACATTTGTACTATGTATCTGTATAGTATTTTATATCATTTTTTTTTTTATTTTTTTTCCATTGGTTACTTATAACAAACTTATTTTCCTTTCATAATGTCCATATTTTTGTTCTTGAAACTATAGCTGCATAACTCATATTTTTTCCATTTCCTTATTAAGTATGTTTTTTAAAGATTTAATTTAACCTGAGTTAGAAAGGTAATATTTTATTGGGTCAAATCATCTGGTGTCAAAATAGCTGGGGGCAAATCGTCCGGGGGTGAACCGTCTGGGGTCAAAACATCCCGTGCCCATCTATAGTATTCTGTGCTTTTCTAAACACTAGGTAATAACAATTTAGAGGGAGGTAACATCATGTTGAATTGCCTGAATAGTAAATGATATAAAAAGAGACAGATGGAACTTAAACTGTGCAGTACTACACAAATGAGAATTTTAATTACCTCAAAACACTCTGGGGCATCCATGTAGATAAATAGTTTTGAAAAAGGTATTGTAAAAGACAATATGACTCAGTCTGGTCAGACAGCATGGATGTGCCATAAATAATGTGCATTATTGGTAAGCAGAGGATCATTATTTACCACAAAAATCTGTGAATCCTTGTAAGGAGTAGCAATAAATAACCAAGGAGGTTGGGACTTCTTAGCAGGTTTTTAACAGGGATATTCAGTTTCCTGGCATCCTGATAGAAATTTGGTGTGGCAACATATTAATGGGCATTGTATAGAAACCCTTGTAACACAACAGACCTTATATGTTATGAAAAGTGGGGCTACACATTAGCTCATATAAGAATGACAGCTGAGGCAATAATTTCTGATGCAGTAAGTGAAAAACACAAGTTGTCATTTATAAGCTATGAAAATGAGGAACATCTTTTAAAAGCATCTGGATTTACATCCTGAGCAGTTTCTTATAGGGTACAAGGGATACTTTGCAGCACCATAAACAAGTAAACCTGAAGGGAAAATATGGCAGGGTATCAGTCCAGGGACAAATTGTAGAGACAGAGAAGGAAGGAGCACAGAGAATTAATCATCCACTACAAGACATTTATAAAAGGCCCCAAACTTGCATTTCCAAAAAAGTATGTTGACTTCTATGGGAGACATGCCAACAGTGGGAAATGAAAGCAGAAGAGTTAGGTATGAAGGGATCACAGAAACTGCATAGTAAAAATAGAAAACGTGTGGTGGATTTAACCTTTAACTGGAATTTGCAATAATTTAACTGTAGAGTTTTTGATCCCCCCAGGTTGATGGGGGCCCCTAGGCAATAGCCTACATTGCTCTCCAAATATTCTTGTTGCCCTATAGTATCCCCTTTTCTCTACAGTCATTAACTTGTTTAATCTTAAGAGGTTCATTTTGAACATTAGCATAGCATAGCATATTGATAATGTTAAACAATACAACCTACATGACAGCATTTTGAAAGGTTTTAAATAATACAGTCTATTAATTATATTTTTGTTTTTTTGCTCCAACTGCCTTTTCCCACCTAAAAAGTGAATTTCTAACTGAACTGTGCTTTAAAAAGTTTAAATTGCATTTTCCTTCTGCTTTTTACAGTTTTTCACTTGTTTTATATCAATTTAAGTTGTTTTTGTATTGTATAACTGTTGTAGGCTACACACTAAAGTGCACTAGCCTGTTTATAGCATTTACAGTGTTTTCTGCGTGTTTTTCTGCTGTTTCCTGAAAAAAACAAAACAAAAAAAAAATCTCTTTTCCCGCCTTTGCTGAACTAGATTAGTCCAGATTTCAGGTTTTGCTGAATTCCGGACTGTGGTGTAGTTTCCTGTGTTGCCCATATCCTTATTTGGATAGGAGGAAGCTTCTCTGTTCACCAGTGAGAGTGGGGAGCTTTGAGCAGCCTATCTGTCCCTGGAGGAGTAGTCTCAGCCCTGAAACTAGTAGCTTATTGGCTGTTTTGGGTCAATTCCTATCACTTTCAGTTTCCCTGCTTTAAAACCCGCATTTGTGTGGTTTTGCGCCAGTATACAGCTCCGCACAGCTCCTCATGGTGTCCTGCAGAGTGATACAGGCAACAGAGAGACCCAAGAGAGACTTTTCCAGATTTAAGTATTTTTTCTCTGTTTTTTTTGCTCCAACTGCCTTTTCCCGCCCAAAAAGCAAATTTCTAACTGATCTGTGCTTTAAAAAGTTTAAATTGCAAACTAGTATTCAGTTTCCCTGCTTTAAAACCTGCATTTGCAGGGTTTTGTGCAATTTTGCACATAGCGCAACATCGGGCACCGCCGCTTAAATGGGTTTAAACTATTCCCAGCTCCACAAAGTCTGCTTTTCACTTTTCCCTTAGAACTGTCCTAAATCTCAAAGTAAGCACTCTATTTTCATTCTAAAGCCCTGCAGTTGCTCATATAAGTAATCTTATAAGTAAGCACTAATAAACTAAAGCACCACACCCTCTTAAACTCCCTTTAAGTACTTGGCTCCCTATTGGTCCTTTTTGATCAGTCAAAAAGTAGTTCCTTATACTATTCTGGCATGTCCAAAAGTCAGTTTCAGGATTACTCTCCAGTCCAGCTGGTGAATCTGTGAATCTTGAGGCAATGCTGCAACTGCCTTATGTACACAGACCACCCTCTCCTCCTGCCAACAAGCTCAAATATATGTTAGAGATGCAACCATATAGCCAAACTGGAGGCTGAGCTCTCTCAACCCAGTACTGGTGCAGTCAGTCAGGAGGAGAAGGTATCCACACACACCATAAATCCAATCTCACATAGACCTATCGCAACAGCAAACCAAACACACAAAAACATACTCGGAGGCTCTAAATAAAAATCTGTCCAAGCATCAGAGACCTCCAAAGCAGACATCCAAGCAACCACTACCCCACAACAATACATAGTTCACAAAGTCAGTGTGCCACACAGTCACAGCCCTTAAGGCTAAACAACACACCTAATGCACTTGTAATAGGTGACTCTATTATTAGACACACTGACGTCCTACTCACCAGGCTGAACAAGGAGAAGGTCACTGTAAGCTGCCTGTCGGGAGCCAGGATTCGCCACATAACACAAGCACTCAGGTCACTCCAAAGCAAGTACAAATATGACTCCGTCCTTGTCCATGCTGGTGTAAATGACCTGAGATATACCTCCCTGGACTACATGAAAAGAGACATAGAGGAGCTCTCCGATCATGGAGTCCAGGCCGGTACGACCCTGACCTTGAGTAGCATCTTACCCTCACCAAGAATGATGCCACAGTATAAAGACAAAATGATAAATTTTAACAATTCACTAAAGTATTGGTGTCATTCAAAGGGGATACAGTGTCTGTCAGCCTGGGATGACATGCACAACAAGCCACTTTGCTTCGCTAGGGACGGCTTGCACCTGTCACCCCTTGGCTTTTGAATACTGGCTAAGGCTCTTGCTACCCCCATAGTGCCTTTTTTAGGCAAGGCTCAAAAGACAAACCCACCTCCATAGAAAACACAAGGAAAAAGAAACTAAGGGTAATGCTGCTCAACGCCAGAAGTCTAAACCTCAAGATACATGCACTCGAGGCTCTCCTCTGTATGGAGAATATTGATATCTGTGCAGTAACAGAAACCTGGTTCAAGGCTCCCGAGAGCACCCCAGCACTACCAGGTTATACCTCATACCATGCTTTTCAGCCCCAAAACTCGGACCGAACCACAAAAGGAGGGGGAGTATCCATATTCATCAAAGATACCCACACCTCCAGGTTAGTGGCACTGCACGAAGCATCGGAGACCATCCATGTGCAACTAACAGTGGGCAAAACTGCCTTTCAGTTTGTAGCCTGCTACAAACCACCCTCCCAAACTCAGGAACCCCACTTGGCTTACCTGAGAACACTGGAGAATATGAAGGTCTCTCCAAACACTATTATACTGGGTGACTTCATCTACCCAAACATAGACTGGGTGAACTACTCAAGCCCCAACACCCTCGCCCAATGGTTCCTAGAATTTATAAACTCAAATGTTATGGAACAACTGGTCACCACTCCCACAAGAGGGGAAAACATATTGGACCTGATTATCACCAACATGGGGACTCTATGTTCCATACCAGAGGTATACCCCTCAATGGTAAGATCTGACCATAAATTAATCTCACTGGACATCCATATCCCATCCCCACCCCCAGCCAAGGAAACCACGGTGAAGAACTTCTCAAAAGCAAACTTCACACTTCTCAGAACTGAGATGGAATCCTTCAAAGCCCCCGGGCCAGTGAAAAATATGGCCCAAACCGCAGAATCCTTTACAAACGCATTCTATGGACACCTACAGGAATGCATAGATCATGCTACTCAAATAAAATGAAGACTCACTCCTCCAAAGGCAGGAGACCTGTCTGGTGCACCCCAGCCATAAATAAGCTGTACAACAGAAGGAGGAAGATACTACATGATAGAGCAAAATCCCAAAAAGGGAAGGCATCTCTGATCAGTACTAGCAAGAAACTATGATCCCTCATAAAATCATCTAAGGCCAGCTTCAAAAGAAAAATTGCACAAGACGCTAACGATAATCACAAGGCCTTCTTTAGTTATGTCAGGAACCTGGGTGGCAACTCCCAGATATGCTCTGAGTTAGTGCAAAATGACAAAAAATACACTGAACCCACAGACATTGCCAAAATCCTGGCAGGCAGGTTCAGTGCAAACTTCTCCCCCCCTTCCCCCCCAAAAGAGCAAATGTCTATCCCAACAGAGTGTAGCCTCCCTGACATCACAGATGCACAGGTGAGAGCTGCCCTCTCCAATGTTAAAAACACAACATCAATGGGACCGGACAGTGTTCCAGGCTGCGTCTTACAAGAGCTCCAAGAAGAACTGAACCCTTACATAAAGTCACTGTTCAATCTCAGCCTTACTACAGGATATGTACCCAAGGAATGGCGTACAGCAACAGTGGTCCCACTCAACAAAGGTGGTGCCACAAAGGACCCTAGAAACTATCACCCTATAAGCCTGACTAGCCTGGTCTGCAAAGCTATGGAGCGTATCATCATGGAACTCATAAACAATGACATTGGGAACCTCCAAACACTGGATCCTACCCAATTCGGCTTTGTTAAGGGCAGATCTTGCCTCTTGAACCTGGTCGACTTCTTTGAAACCAAGTCACCAAGGCCATAGATGAATGGAAGGTAGTCCACATAGCCTACCTGGACCTCGCAAAAGCCTTCGACACAATACCCCACTCAGGCATCATAAATAAGCTCACCAGCTTAAATATCAACCCCTATGTCTCAAGATGGGTTGCAAACTGGCTCAGGGATAGAACCCACATGGTCAGAATTGCAGGTGTCATGTCAGACTCTAAACCAGTTACAAGTGGCGTCCCACAAGACTCAGTCCTGAGACCTCTCTTGTTCAGTATATATTTCTCTGTGGTACAGGCTAACACGGGAGGACTACAGCTGACTAAGTTCGCAGATGACTGCAAACTGGGTGCCATAATCGACTCGTCGGCTGACACAAGCATCCTCCAAAAGGGTCTCACAGAGATGGATAATTGGTGCCAGAGCCATGGCCTAAAGCTAAATGCCAAAAAGTGTATAGTCATCCCCTTTGGGAAAAACAAAGTGCCCACAAATTACCACATAGGCGGTAATCCATTAAGTACGGAAGAAGTAATTAGGGAGTGGGGACCCAAGTAGATAGCAATCTCTCCTTTGATAATCACATTGCCAAAGTGGTTAGAAAAACCTTATATATAGCCCACCTTATCATGAAAGGGTTCACATCTAGATCAAGAGAGGTCATTGTGCCCCTCTACTCATCACTCATCAGGCCCATAATTGAATACAATGCCCCATTTGGGATGTACCTTACCTGACACCTGCAGCAACTGGAAAGACCCCAAAAGTACCTCACCAAGAGGATCAAGGGACTCAAACAGATGCCCTACGCAGTTAGGCTAAAGACACTCCAGCTCTACTCAGTTGCGTACTGCCTACTCAGAGGCGATCTGTGCCTGACGTATAAAGCCATGTCCAACCCAGAATTAATGGACATGCTCCACCTTAGGAAATCCAACTCCCTTAGAGATACATGCTCCAGGGACTTAAACCTCAGCACAGAAATAAATAGGACATGCTGGAGGGACAGATTCATATCCCAGAAACTCCCCTCACTCTGGAACAAAATCCCAATCCATGTTAGGCAGAGCCCCTCAATGACCCTCTTCAAGAGAAATCTTGACGAGTGGATGGGAGATCGTAGGTTTACCCCTGGCATCTCTTCTGTGTCCCTACTTGACAAAAGCACAGTAAACTGACCTTAAAAGGGCTATCTTCTGTGACCTACTATACAGTGGCACAGTCAACTAATCTAAAAGGGTAACAAAAGCCAAACACACTCTGGCTAGGCTTATAAATGCCCTAGGGCAGATAGCCTAGTATCAGCCTATGAACCTATGAACCTATTAAATCAATCATTTATCCTTATTGTCAGTGCTGTTCCCTGGTTAGCAAGTTGAAAATAAAAACATAAAAATAACAGATACTTAGTTTTATTAATGTGAACAGAACTTGTGTAAAATAGCACTATAGACCTCTTGAACATATGCTTTAAATTTTTATAAGAAAACAATAAACCCACTGAAAGGAGTTAAGAAGTGAAAAAAATCAGAAATTATACATAATAGATCTCAGGTTAAAAAATGCTGAGGAACTGCATATTTGTGATGCACAGCTACTGCAAAATGTGTTGAAAGCAGCTTGAATAAACCATGTCAAAAATAAAAAGCCTTTCTGCACAAATTTTAATAGATTGATGATTATTTTTATAATTATTATTTTCATTTGATTATTAAGACAGCCCACACCCCTCAAATGTCCATCCACTAAAAGGCATACCGTAATCAAATCTAAAGTCATGTCACTTCAGAGTGAGACAGGGTCCTGTTCAAAGTGACCATGTGACAAAACTGCAGTTTGGCTAGCTATGCATTAC
>NC_056727.1:239307784-239407784 GCF_019279795.1 Protopterus annectens
ACCTATTACCCACAGAGCACAATCATAAAGTTTCCCTAATAAACAAACACATTCAAAAACTGATAAAACTAATAACCTCATGCATATCAAAACTAGTCCTAAGTGGAGGCATCCACCCCAACCCTGGGCCCTACCATCTCCAACCCCAATCCTCATAATCAGACTAGAAACCACAACTTATCCCATATCACAGCCAATAGAAAGCCAAGTTACTTCCTTCTACTAAGCCTTAATATTAGAAGTACATCCAACAAAGTCCATGAACTCCATGCCACCATAGACGTGTACTCCCCAGATATAGTCATCCTGACAGAAACCTGGCTAAAACCTCACATTACCAGTGAGTAAATCCTCCCTACTGGCTATGGCATACTAAGAGTAGACCAGCTAAACAAGAAAGGAGGCGGTGTAGCTATAATATTTAAACAACATCTAAACATCCAGATCTTAAAATCATCAGCTCCACAAATAGGCAATGAATAAATAATATATGCCAACCTCAAAATAAACCAAAACAAAACCATCAACATAATTGGATGCTACTTCCCATCTGGCCAAAACATCCCTCCACTAGAAAACCTCCTCAGCTGGTCTACCCACCATCTTCCCCAAGAAACTATAATTTTTGTGATTTCAATATTGACTGGCAATCCTGTTCTGGAAAACCATCCAACCCATCATGTAAGCCTTCATGGCTTCACCCAACTAGTCCAGTTGCCAACCAGGATAAATAAAAACTCCAGCAAGCACACTACCCTGGATTGGATAATCAGTAAGAGCCCCCAGTCATATATAACAGTCTGTTATCAGATAGCCTCAGTGGTCACTCCTCAACATTCCTACTCAAAAAATACCTATACCAAGCTAAACCTGTCATCTACCATCGAATACGTAAAAAAACGAAACTTTAACCCACTAACATTCATCTCATCCCTCAAAGAATGTAACTGGCATCCTCTAAAGTACCTCAGTCTTGATGACACAGTTGGATTTTTTATACTACCTTCCTGAGCATCCTTAATTACCATGCCCCCATAAGACTTTCCAGAACCAAAGCACAACCCTCCCCATGGCTACAGAAAACCACTAAGTCAGAAATGAAAAACAGGGATAAAGCCTGGGATTACTGGCGCAAAACCAAAACCCCCTCAACCAGACAGAAATTCACAGAACTACGCAATAGAGTCAAAAAGCTAATAAAACAGGACACATTCCAATACTACCAGTCTGCCCTAGACTCCTCCCAACACAGCCCCAAACAATTCTGGTCCTCCATAAACTCCATCCTCCACCCAGGTAAAGTCAGTACCCCTCCTCCTAATGTCCCTCACTCCTCCAAAAATATTGCTACCTCATTCAACACACACTTCAAACAAACCATACTATCACTAGCTAAAGAACACAACCCCCCTCCCCTGCAACCCACACCTTCAACTAGTAATCTCCCTACTGCCTTCTCTTTTTCTCCTGTACCTACCTCAAACATAAAAAAACTCTTAACTAAACTTAATCCCACCAAATTATCAGCAGACAACCTCCCAAGTGAATACCTACAAATCACAGCTGATGCTCTGGCCTACCCAGTATCCATCTTGATTAACCGATCTCTGTTACGTTCCCACACATATTGGAAAGTATCACATATAATTCCCCTCCACAAAGGCGGCCCCTCCACAGAACTAATCAATTACTGCCCCATAGCTATTCTCTCTCCAGTCTCCAAAATACTAGAGATATGCATTCACTCTCAGGTCTCAGGCTTCCTTCTTACTAACAACCTCCTTTCCAGTACTCAGCATGGTTTCCGACCAAATCATAGCATCACCACTGGCTTACTCTCCTTTACTAACACTATCCTTCAGCATAAAAACAATAGCTATCTCTCCTTTGCTGCTTTCCTAGACCTATCTAAAGCATTTGACATGGTCCCACACAAACAACTCATCTCTGTCCTCAATAACCTATCCTTCTCTCAATCAGTCATCAACTGGTTTCAGAGTTACCAGTCTGACCGCCAACAATCTGTTGTATGGCAGAATGGCATATCTCCCCAACTACCTGTCTCTATAGGGGTTCCCCAAGGATCCATCCTTGGACCCCTACTCTTCTCTATTTTCACCAATAATCTAGCCTCTGCCACCAAACATGGCACACTCATACAATACGCAAATGGCTCAACCATCATCTGCTCAGCCCAGTCCCTACCCAAACTGCAAAAAGTCACACAGGAAGCCTTTTCCTCTGTTGAAACTTGGTTATCCAATTCCCCATTAATATTCAACCCAAACAAAACTAAACTACTCATCTTCCAACCCACCAAACATACTCAAAACAACTCTCACTTTAACATCACAGCAAAAGACAACACCACTATATACCCAACAGAACACACCAAATTGCTAGGTGTGGAAATAGACAATAAACTAAAATTTGACATTCACATATCCATGACCATAAAAAAAGTCCACAAAAAACTAGGAGTGCTATACAGAAATAAGCAACTTCTCACCAAAGCAGCAAAGATTTCAGTAGCAAATTCCCACCTTATCTCCACCCTACTTTATGCCTCTCCAATATATACCAACCTAAGGCAATGCGATCTAAACAAGCTAGAGACCTGCTACAACAAAATCACAAAATTCACCACAGGGGCATCCTACCGTAGTCACCACTGTCTCTCACTTGCTGAACTGGGTGGCTTAAACTCCCTCACCTCCTTCAATGGTATCAACTCTCACTCGCCACAAAGTAGTCAACCATCCACTAAATGTCCCATCCCTCCAGAATCTACTCCAACCCTATTGCACCACCAGACCACTATGATCCAGCAACAAAAATCACTTGCAGATCACTAAAGTCAATAACTCTGCTGGTGAAGCACTGTTCTCTTGTGCCATAGCCAAATTATGGAACTCCTTCCCACCCACTATTACATCCGTACCATCATGCACCCACTTCAAAACTTTACTAAAAGTGCACCTAAAAACATGCTGGCTATGCCCTTGCAACTCCCACTCTAATATCACCCACCCCATACAACCACTACCTTTCTTTCCACCCACTAACTACCTTGATTATAGCAAGCTCAGATGCTCATAAGCCTACTACTTATTATACAGCAGGAAATTCTTATAGTTTCATAGTTTCATAGTTTAGTACTAGGCTATCTGCCCTGGGGCATTTGTAAGCCTAGCCATAGTGATGCGGCTTTTGCCACCCCATGAAATGGTACAAAAATGTACAGAATAAATTTAGAATACTGTGCCTCTGTTTAGTAGTGACACAATGAAGGTCCCCTTATATAATAGAATTAGTTTACTGTGCCCCTGTCTAGCAGTGACACAGATGTGACCCCTGGGGTAAACTTACGATCTCCCATCCACTCATCAAGATTTCTCTTGAAGAGAGACAGTGAGGGCCTCTGCCTAATATGAACTGGGATCTTGTTCTAAAGCATGGGAAGCCTCTGGGTTATGAATCTATCCCTCCAGCATGTCCTATTCATACTTGTGCCGAGGTTTAAGTCTTTAGGTCTCGTAGTCCTGATGGATTTGGATTTTTTGAGGTGGAGCATGTCCATCAGGTCCTGATTGGACATGGCCTTGTACATCAGGCAGAGATCACCTCTGAGCAGGTGGTATGCTACTGAATAGAGCTGAAGTTTTTTTAGTCTGGCAGAATAAGACATATGTTGGAGACCCTTGATCCTCTTGGTGAGGTACTTTTGTGGTCTCTCCAGCTGTTGCAAATGCCGGGTGAGGTACATACCAAATGGGGCATTGTACTCAATTATGGGTCTGATGAGGGAGGAGTATAGGGGTACAATGACATCCTTGGATCTGGATGTGAATCCCTTCATGATGAGGTGTGCAAGGTAGAATGTTTTTCTAACCACTTTGGCAATGTGGGTGTCAAATGAGAGGTCGCTGTTGACTTGGGTCCCTAGGTCTCTGATTGCTTTTTCCGTACTCAGTGGATTGCTGTCTATGTGATAATTTGTGGGTACTTTGTTTTTCCCAAAGGGGATGACTATACATTTTTTGGCATTTAGTTTAAGGCCGTCACTCCGGCACCAGTTGTCCGTTTCTGTGAGGCCTTTTTGTAGGATGTATGTGTCTGCTGGTGTATTGACTATGGCGCCTAGTTTGCAGTCATCTGCGAACTTTGTCAGCCACAACCCTCCCATGTTTGCTTTAACATCTGAGAAATAAATGCCGAACAAGAGGGGTCCCAGGACAGATCCCTGTGGGACACCACTTGTGACTGGCTTTGAGTCTGACATTGCTCCAGCGATTTTAACTTTATGGGTTCTGTCCTTTAGCCAGTTTGCAACCCATCTAGTGACATAAGGGTGTACGTTTAAGCTGTTGAACTTATCTATGATGCCTGAGTGGAGTATTGTGTCGAAGGCCTTAACCAAGTACAGTAGGCTGTGTGGACTGGTTTGCCCTCATCAATGGCTCTAGTGACTGTTTCGAAAAAGTCAACCAGGTTCAAAAAGCAGGATCTGCCCTTTACAAAGCCGAACTGGGTGGGGTCAAGTGTCTGTAGGTCCCCTATGTCTCGTTTATGAGTTCCATAATGATTCTTTCTATAGCTTTGCAGACCAGGCTGGTTAAGCTTATGGGGCGGTAGTTCCCAGGGTCTGTAGAGGTACCCCCTTTGTGGAGTGGGACCACTGTTGCTGTACGCCAGTGTTCAGGTACATATCCTGTAGTAAGGCTAAGGTTAAATAGCATTTTTATGTGCGGGTTTAGCTCCTCTTGGAGTTTACGTAGCACGCAACCCGGGATACCGTCAGGTCCCATTGATGCTGTGTTTTTAGCTTTGTTGAGGGCGGTTCTCACTTGGACATCTGAGATGACAGGGAGATTACATTCAGCTGGGATAAGTCTTTCTTCTTTTGGGGGTGAGGGAGGGGAGAAATTTGCACTGAACCTGTCAGCCAGAATGTTGGCAATATCTGTGGGTTCAGTGTATTTTTTGTTGTTGTGAACTAACTCTGAGCATATCTGAGGGTTTCCCAGGTTTCTAACATAGCTGAAGAAGGCTTTGTGGTTATCTTTAGTGTCCTTAGCGATTTTTCTCTCAAAGTTGGCCTTGGATGTTTTTATGAGAGAACGTAGTTTTCTGCTAATGTTGATCAGGGATGTCTTCCCTTTATGGGATTTTGCTCTGTCGTGCAGTAGTTTCCTTCTTTTGTTATACAATTTGTTAATGGCTGAGGTCCACCAGACAGGACGCTTGCCTTTGGTGGAGAGGGACTTGGATTTATTTGGGATTGCATGATCCATGCATTCTTGGAGATGTCCATAGAAAGCATTTGTGAAGGATTCGGCATTGTGGGATGTGGTATCCACTGGCCCAGTGGGCTTAAAGGATACCATCTCAGTCTTAAGAAGAGTGAAGTCTACTTTTGAGAAGTTTTTCACTGTGGTCTTTTGTGCTGGGGGTGGAGGTGGGATATGTATATCCAGGGTGATTAGTTTGTGGTCAGATCTCACTAGTGAGGGGTATACTTCCAGTGTGGAGCATTTTGTCCCCATGTTTGTGATGATCAGGTCTAGTATATTATCTCCCCTAGTGGGAGAGATGACTAGTTGTTCCAGTGCATTTGAATTTATGAATTCCAGGAACCTTTGGGCTAGGGTGTTAGGGCTAGAATAATGTACCCAATCTATATTTGGGTAGTTGAAGTCTCCCAGTATGATGGTATTTTGTGATAAATTCATATCCTCCAATGTCTTCAGGAAGGCTGAGTGGAGTTCCTGAGATTGGGAAGGTGGTCTGTAACATGCTACCAGCTGTATAGCAGTTTTGCCTATGGTTACTTGCACCTGTATGGTCTCTGATGCTTCATGTGTTGCTACTAACCTGGATGTGTGGGTGTCCTTGATGAATATGGACACTCCCCCTCCCTTTGTGGTTCGGCCCGGGTTTTGGGGCCGAAAAGCATGATAGGAGGTATAGCCTGATAGCACTGGGGTGCTCTCAGGAACCTTGAACCAGTTTTCAGTTACTGCACAGACGTCGATGTTCTCCATGTTGAGGAGTGCATCGAGTGCCTGCATCTTGAGATTTAGACTTCTGGCATTGAGCAGCATTACCCTTAGTTTTTTTCCATTTTTGTTTTCTAAGGAGGTGGGTTTGTCTTTTGAGCCTTGCCTAAAAAAGGCACTATGGGGGTGGCAAGAGCCTTAGCCAATATCCGGAAGCCTAGTGGTGACAGGTGTAAGCCATCCCTTGTGAAGCAGCGTGGCTTGTCCAACATGTCATCCTAGGCAGACAGACATTGGATCCCCTTAGAATGACACCAGTACTTGAGCCAATTATTAAAGCTGATCATCTTGTCTTTGTATTGTGGCATCATTCTTGGTGAGGGCAAGATGCTGCTCAGGGTCAGGGTCATACCAGCCTGGGCTACATAATCGGAGAGCTCCTCTATGTCTCTTTTCATGTAGTCCAGGGAGGTACGTCTCAGGTCATTCACGCCAGCATGGACAATGACGGAGTCATATTTGTACTTGCTTTGGAGTGACCTGAGTCCGTGTGTTATGTGGCGGATCCTAGCTCCCGATAGGCAGCTCACAGTCACCCTCTCCTTGTTCAGCCTGGTAAGCAGGACATCAGTGTGTCTGACTATAGAGTCACCTATTACTAGTGTATCAGGCATGGTGTTTGGCCTTAAGGGCTGTGATTGGTTGACACACTGATTTATTGAAGTATGTGTTGCATGTGTTTTGTTTTGAGGTGGTGGATTTTTGGATATCTGCTTTGGGAGCCTCTGTTGTTTTGGTAAGTTTTTTATTAGAGCCTCCGAGTATGTCTTTGTGTTTTTATGTGTTTGGTTTGCAGTTGTGGTAAGTCTATGTGGGACTGAGTTTGTTGTGTGTGTGGTTACCATCTCCTCCTGTCTGGTCATGCCAGCCCTGAGTTGAGAGAGTTCAGCCTCCAGTTTGGCTATATAGTTGCATCTCTCACATGTATTTGTGTTTGTTGGGAGGAGGAGAGGGTTGTCTGTGTACATGAGACAATTGTAGCATTGTCTCAAGATACCCAGATTAACCAGCTGAACTGGAGAGGACGCCAGTAATCTACCACTCGACATGCTAGAACAGTATAAGGGAGTGCTGTGCCTTTAAGGGAAGTGGATATTCACAGGGGTGGTAGGTGGATGTAGTGCTTTACTTAGTACGAGAGTGCTTACTTAGTAGAGAAGTTTTGAGAACAAGTGCTAGGCTTATAATATATTGAGTAGTCTGATTATACTAAGAGTAGAGCTTCCTTAAGGGAAAATTTGAAGAGCAGACTTGGCGGAGCCAGAAGAAGTTTAACCTTGTTTAACCAGCACTACGCTATGCGCACAAATGCGCAAAGCTGTGCAAACGCGGATTTTGAACAGGGAACTACAAAAGAGCTAGAAATGGTCCAAAACAACCAATTACTACAGCTCTTGTGCTGAGGTCACTTCCTACAGGGAGAGGTAGGCTGCTCAAGGCTCCCCACTCCCAATGGTGAGCAAAGAAACTTCCTTCTATCCAAGTAAGGTAATGGACAACACAGGAACTACATCACAGCCCAGAATACAGCAATATTGTAACAATTGTTAATGTCTGTTATGTGCTTCGCAGATAAAGATTCTAGTTGTCTACTGATGTACTATGCTCTTCATCTGTAACTATGTTTGTAAATAATTGCTATGTTAATCAAATTTTTATTCGCTAAGTAAATCCAATGTAACTACTGTCTGTATATTTTAACTGTGGAGCTTTTCTCCCCGGGCCTCCGCTGAAAATGGACCTACATCCAGTCGGACACTCCCAGCCAACAAATGTAAATAAATAAATTAATAAACAGCTATGAACTACTTTTTGATGCACAACATGGATTACATAACTCACTTAGCACCTTCACTGCCCTCATAATAGCCCAAATTCCATTTATGGCAACTTGAATGAAGGCAACATTACAGCACGTTTATTCATAGATAAGACCAGAGTCTTTGAACTTGTGAAGCACCACATCCTTCTCAGTAAACTAGGTAGCAACACTATTAAATGGTTTCAGACTTATCTGCAAGTTAGGTCATTTCCGATTTGCCACAATAACTGCCTCTCCACAATCAGCCTCTTAAACACTAGTGTTCCATGTGGCTCTGCTCTAGCACCTTTACCATTCTCACTGTTGACCAATGACCTTTTGATAGAATTCCCTGATTTCAGTCTAGTCATGTATGCAGATGATATATGCTTCTGCAATCCAATAATAACCATTTTGAACTCCAAAACAATGTCCAACAAGACTTCACTAACCTGTGCAATTGGGTATATTCTAATAGACTGTCAAAAAGCCACAAGAAAACCAATGTCACAGAATTCTCTTCCTCGAAGAAATTACCCACTATCCCATTCTATGCACATTATTGACCTAAGTGCTAACAATATCAGCAATGTGTCTGAGCAGAAAACATAGGGCTTATGCTTGACCCACCCATCACATTCACTCAGCAGACTTAAAGCAAAGTAATAACCTAACTTAAACTATGCTGTAAAATCATATACCTTCTATCCCCAAAGGGCAGCTTAGCTATCACTAGAATGTACCAAAGCTGGAATATAGACTCTCCCATTCCTAGTCTTTCACTCAGCCTACAACACTAACAAAGGGCCATATCTGAAAACAAAATCTGCAAATGTATCTTCTAACAGATCTATTATGCCACCTCTGTACTGTTCTTAAGAATATTATTTGCGAACCCAAGTCAGATGCTACATATCACTTTCAGCTACTTAAAGAAAGTATCGGGTTTTCAGAGTTCCATAACATCCAGTAAAATATCTCAGGACTTTTGAGTTTCATGTGTCACAAGGCCATTATGACACCCCACCCCAGGAGGGCTGATCATAAATGTCCTCATCTTTCATCTCCTGTCCCTCAAGGGTCCTTCAACATCAAAACCATTTATCAACCTGTGATCAAGTGGGTCATAGCCTGGGCTTTATCCCTCTATGCCTCTGAGCTGACAGGAATTCAATAGTTTTGTGATATAGATATACTACAGTTGCAACATCATAGCCTGACCTTTTTCTGTGACATGTTTATCCCTATCTAACACACAGATAACAGTGAATCAAGAACAGGCATATTTTGTGGCTGTGATTTCAGGTTGGGCTCAGTCACACTTTTGTATCTTTTTTGCTACAGGTAGATTTTTATGCAACACTGTAAACATGTATGCAGCTATGTACCATATTATCACAGAAAATATACAGAATTACGGTACTTTAACATGACAGCGTCACATTACATTTTTATTGCATATTTTTGGCTTTTTCATTACAAGCACAATGCTTTTCATTCTGTAACTTTCATTTTATAGAGTCACAAGGAACACTGGAGACAGGAGTGTTAATGATCTTGTACGGTATTGGCTTAATTTGCATGCAATTTGTAGCCTATGTCTTGGTTTATCACAGTGGTAAAGTATTTCCCACACTATATGGCATTCATGTCCATGATGACAAATGGCGAGATGAATAATTTTCACTGACTTGGCTGTGTCCTAAATACACTTGATAGACATAATCAGCGGAAAGTTAAAAAACTGTGCACGTTGAGTCTGTTCCCCAACATGATCCCACCGCTGTTCGCCTGTTATGAATACTTATTCTCATACTTCTGTGCGACTCGTAACCAATAACGAATCTAAACAGGATTACAGCTATTAAATATTACAAGACTGATACAAAGTAAGTAGCCCTGCATAAAATGCATAGCTGTCATGATTTGAAGAGCAATTTAGCATTACAATGTGCTTTCACGTACATGAATAACTTTGCACTTTATGCTGCCCCATCTTTAAAACGGATGAGTCATGCTAGTTCATAGGTTCATAGGTTCATAGGTTGATACTAGGCTATCTGCCCTAGGGCATTTATAAGCCTAGCCAGAGTGTGTTTGGCTTTTGCCACCCTTTTAGATTAGTTGACTGTGCCTCTGTATAGTAGGTCACAGAAGATAACCCTTTTGAGGTTAGTTTACTGTGCCTCTGTCTAGTAGGGACACAGAAGAGATCCCAGGGGTAAACCTACGATCTCCCATCCACTCGTCAAGATTTCTCTTGAAGAGGGTCATTGATGGACTCTGCCTAACATGGATTGGGATTTTGTTCCAGAGTGAGGGGAGCCTCTGGGATATGAATCTGTCCCTCCAGCATGTCCTGTTCTATTACTTCCTTAATTAATTCAAAGATGAAATGTCAGTGTGTGTGTACAGTTTGCTTTAACAATGTAGCTCCTTTTTTGCCCAAAACAAGTTTATGCCACGAACTACAATGCATTGACTATACTATAAATTGAAGACCCTGACATCTGATTATTTTATTGTGAAGCCACTTAAATTGGAAACTGACAAGTCAAATACACTTACAGTGAAACTTTGTTTGTCCTTTGTCTCAGTTGTGTGACCATGTAGTTAGTTTATGTAATAAAGGGTGTGAGAGCATGCAGGGTGGCTTGCTTCCCTAAAAACACTTTCTTTCTTGTTGGTTATTAGTGGCTTTCACTACTGTGCTCCCAGTTTAAAAAGATTTGAAGTACAAAAGGTGTTGCTCATTTGACACGGACCCCTATAACCTCATATTCAGCAACTAATAGCAACTAGCAGCAATAATTTGGTTTATTTGGTTTTAATGTATGCATAAACACACAGACGCACACACACATGCACACACACACACACACACACACACACACACATATATATATATAAATATATGTATATATATATATATATATATATATATATATATATATATATATATATATATATAGATATATGTATATATATATATATATATATATATGGTTCTAGACGGAAGATCGAACAGACAAGAGACACCGACTTCACTGGCGTGAAACACACGGAAATGATCGACACTACAAACCACAGGTAAGGGGTTTAAAATTCGCTAATCAAGCCTACCATGTTCAGGTAAGGTGGCAGTGTTATGCATGTGGTTTGTAGTGTCGATCATTTCCGTGTCGGTGTTTTCGCGTCGGTGAAATCGGTGTCGGTCTTGTCTGTTTCGATCTTCCATCCTAGAACCATATATATATATATATATATATATATATATATATATATATATATATATATATATATATGTATATATATATATATATATATATATATATATATATATATATATACATATATATATATATATATATATATATATGGATCTACCTTATTTTGTTGAAGTGCCATAATATCAAATCCCATTTTGTCGACCCTGCAAATATCCAAGCCCACTTCATCAAAGTTCTGGAGCTATGAAGATATTCTCAGGGTAAGTAACCTATTGTGCCAGATGGCGAACTTTGCCATTTTCCCAAATGTAGTGCGATCTTGGAGCTAGTATATTTAGTTAGGGGGGTGTGGGTACACAGCCCACCACCTGGGTGGGTTAGGGATGGCACAGTTTAAGTTTTCTTTCTTTTTTGGGTAAGTGGTTACTTACCCCAGGAAAATCTTCATACTTCCAGTCCTTTGATGAAATGGACTTTGTTATTTTAGTGTCGTCAAAATGGGATTTGATATTATGGCACTTCGACAAAATAAAGAAAGCATCTAGTCTAGAAAGCACAGAAACTGACATTAATCAGAGTAAACAAATAACTGGTTGTCAATTTTTTTATTTTATTTATTTATTTATTTATTTATTTATTGATATTTGATTACAAAAATATTTTATGAACAATAATTTTACTATCTTCAAAATAATACAAAAACAATTATAATTTAAATAGTGATACCAAATTTGGCATAATGTGACAGCATTAGTTAAAATAAATACAACTTATCGGACAATGCTTTAATGAGGTTAGTTTACTGTGCCTCTGTCTAGTAGGGACACAGAAGAGATCCCAGGGGTAAACCTGAGATCTCCCATCCACTCGTCAAAATTTCTCTTGAAGAGGGTCATTGAGGGACTCTGCCTAACATGGATTGGGATTTTGTTCCAGAGTGAGGGGAGCTTCTAGGATATGAATCTGTCCCACCAGCATGTCCTATTTATTTCTGTGCTGAGGTTTAAGTCCCTGGAGCGTGTAGTTCTAAGGGATTTGGATTTCCTGAGGTGGAGCATATCCATTAATTCTGGGTTGGACATGGCTTTATACGTCAGGCACAGATCACCTCTGAGTAGGCGGTAAGCAACTGAGTAGAGCTGGAGTTTCTTTAGGCTAACTGCGTAGGGCATCTGTTTGAGTCCCTTGATCCTCTTGGTGAGGTACTTTTGGGGTCTTTCCAGTTGCTGCAGGTGTCGAGTAAGGTACATCCCAAATGGGGCATTGTATTCAATTATGGGCCTGATGAGTGATGAGTAGAGGGGCACGATGACCTCTCTTGATCTAGATGTGAACCCTTTCGTGATAAGGTGAGCTATATAGAAGGTCTTTCTAACCACTTTGGCAATGTGATTGTCAAAGGAGAGATTGCTATCTACTTGGGTCCCCAAATCCCTAATTATTTCTTCCGTAATTAATGGATTACCATCTATGTGGTAATTTGTGGGCACTTTGTTTTTCCCAAAGGGGATGACTATGCACTTTTTGGCATTATTTAGCTTTAGGCCATGGCTTTGGCACCAGTTATCCATCTCTGTGAGACCCTTTTGAAGGATGCTTGTGTCAGTCGGCGAGTCGATTATGGCACCCAGTTTGCAGTCATCTGCGAACTTGGTCAGCCATAGTCCTCCCGTGTTAGCCTGTACCTCAGAGAAATATATACCGAACAAGAGAGGTCCCAGACTGAGCCTTGTGGGATGCCACTTGTAACTGGTTTACAGTCTGACATGGCACCTGCAATTCTGACCATGTGGGTTCTATCCCTGAGCCAGTTTGCAACTCATCTTGTGACATAGGGGTTGATATTTAAGCTGGTGAGCTTATTTATGATGCCCGAGTGGGGTATTGTGTCAAAGGTTTTTGCGAGGCCCAGGTAGGCTGTGTGGACTACCTTCCCTTCATCTATGGCCTTGGTGACTGTTTCAAAGAAGTCGACCAGGGTCAAGAGGCAAGATCTGCCCTTAACAAAGCCGAATTGGGTAGGATCCAGTGTTTGGAGGTTTCCAATGTCTTTGTTTATGAGTTTCATGATGATACGCTCCATAGCTTTGCAGACCAGGCTAGTCAGGCTTATAGGGCAATAGTTTCCGGGGTCCATTGTGGCACCACCTTTGTGGAGTGGGACCACTGTTGCTGTACGCCATTCCTTGGGTACATATCCTGTAGTAAGGCTGAGATTGAACAGTGACTTTATGTGAGAGTTCAGTTCTTCTTGGAGTTCGTGTAAGATGCAGCCCGGGACACCGTCCGGTCACATTGATGCTGTGTTTTTTTGCTTTGGAGAGGGCAGCTCTCACCTGTGCATCTGTGATGTCAGGGAGGCTACACTCTGTTGGGATAGACATTTGTTCTTTTGGGAGGAAGGGGGGGGAGAAGTTTGCACTGAACCTGTCTGCCAGGATGTTGGCAATGTCTGTGGTTTCAGTGTATTTTTTGTCATTTTGCACTAACTCAGAGCATATCTGGGAGTTGCCACCCAGGTTCCTGACATAACTAAAGAAGGCCTTGTGATTATCGTTAGCGTCTTGTGCAATTTTTATTTCGAAGCTGGCCTTAGATGATTTTATGAGGGATCATAGTTTCTTGCTAGTACTGATCAGAGATGCCTTCCCTTTTTGGGATTTTGCTCTATCATGTAGTAGCTTCCTCCTTCTGTTGTATAGCTTATTTATGGTTGGGGTCCACCAGACAGGTCTCCTGCCTTTGGAGGAGTGAGTCTTGGTTTTATTTGGGATAGCACAATCCATGCATTCCTGTAGGTGTCCATAGAATGCGTTTGTAAAGGATTCTGCGGTTTGGGATGTATTTTCCACTGGCCCGGGGGGCTTTGAAGGATTCCACCTCGGTTTTGAGAAGTGTGAAGTTTGCTTTTGAGAAGTTCTTCACCGTGGTTTCCTTGGCTGGGGGTGGGGATGAGATATGAATGTCCAGTGAGATTAATTTATGGTCAGATCTTACCAATGAGGGGTATACCTCTGGTATGGAACTTAGAGTCCCCATGTTGGTGATTATCAGGTCCAATATGTTTTCTCCTCTTGTGGGAGTGGTGACCAGTTGTTCCATAGCATTTGAGTTTATAAATTCTAGGAACCATTGGGTGAGGGTGTTGGGGCTTGAGTAGTGCTCCCAGTCTATGTTTGGGTAGTTGAAGCCACCCAATATAATGGTGTTTGGAGAAACCTTCTTATTCTCCAGTGTTCTCAGGAAAGCCAAGTGGGGTTCCTGAGTTTGGGAGGGTGGTCTGTAGCAGGTTACAAACTGAAAGGCAATTTTGCCCACTGTTATTTGCACATGGATGGTCTCCGATGCTTCGTGCAGTGCCACTAACCTGGAGTTGTGGGTATCTTTGGTGAATATGGATACTCCCCCTCCTTTTGTGGTTTGGTCCAAGTTGTGGGGCTGAAAAGCATGGTATGAGGTATAAACTGGTAGATGCATGGGTGCTCTCGGGAGCCTTGAGCCAGGTTTCTGTTACTGCACAGATATCGATATTCTCCATACTGAGGAGAGCCTCGAGTGCATGCATCTTGAGGTTTAGACTTCTGCCATTGAGCAGCATTACCCTTAGTTTCATTTTCTTTGTGTTGTCTATGGAGGTGGGTTTGTCTTTTGAGCCTTGCCTAAAAAAGGCACTATGGGGGTGGCAAGAGCCTTAGCCAGTATTCGAAAGCCCAGGGGTGACAGGTGCAAGCCATCCCTAGCGAAGCAATGTGGCTTGTTAAGCATGTCATCCCAGGCTGACAGAAACTGGATCCCCTTTGAATAACACCAATACTTTAGCCAATTGTTAAAATTGATCATTTTGTCTTTATACTGTGACATCATTCTTGGTGAGGGTAAGATGTTTCTCAAGGTCAGTGTCATACCGGCCTGGGCTACATGACCATAGAACTCGTCTATGTCTCTTTTCATGTAGTCCAGGGAGGTACGTCTCAGGTCATTCACACCAGCATGGACAATGACGGAGTCATATTTGTACTTGCTTTGGAGTGACCTGAGTGCTTGTGTTATGGGGTGGATCCTGGCTCCCGATTGGCAGCTTACAGTGACCTTATCCTTGTTCAGCCTGGTGAGTGGGACGTCAGTGCGTCTGACAATAGAGTCACCTATTACAAGTGTATTAGGTGTGTTGTTTAGCCTTAAGGGCTGTGACTGTGTGGTACACTGACTTTGTGAACTATGGGATACGTGGGTATTGTTGTGGGGTAGCGGTTGCTTGGATGTCTTCTTTGGAGGTCTCTGCTGCTTGGGCAGATTTTTATTTAGAGCCTCCGAGTATGTTTTTGTGTGTTTATGTATTTGGTTTTCTGTTGTGATAGGTCTATGTGAGACTGGATTTGTGGTGTGTGTGGATACCTTCTCCTCCTGACTGACTGCACCAGTACTGGGTTGAGAGAGCTCAGCCTCCAGTTTGGCTATATAGTTGCATCTTTCACATATATTTGAGCCTGTTGGGAGGAGGAGAGGGTGGTCTGTGTACATAAGGCAGTTGTAACATTGCCTCAAGATTCCCAGATTCACCAGCTGGACTGGAGAGTAAACCCGAAACTGACTTTTGGACATGCCAGAATAGCATAAGGAACTACTTTTTGACTGATCAAAAAGGACCAATAGGGAGCCAAGTACTTAAAGGGAGCATAAGAGGGTGTAGTGCTTTATTTTATTAGTGCTTACTTATAAGATTACTTATACGAGCAACTGCAGGGCTTTAGAATGAAAACAGAGTGCTTACTTTGAGATTTAGAACAGTTCTAAGGAAAAAAAGTGAAGAGCAAACTTTGTGGAGCCGGGAATAGTTTAAACCCGTTTAAGCGGCGCTGCCCGAAACTGCGCTATGCGTAAAATCGCGCAAAACCATGCAAATGTGGATTCTAAAGCAGGGAAACTGAAAAAGATAGGAATTGACCCAGAGCGGCCAATAAGCTACTAGTTTCAGGGCTGAGACCACACCTCCAGGGACAGATAGGCTGCTCAAAGCTCCCCGCTCTCACTGGTGAACAGAGAAGCTTCCCCCTATCTAAGTAAGGATATGGGTAACACAGGAAACTATACCACAATCCGGAATTCAGCAAAACTTGAAATCTAGACTAATCTAGCTCAGCAAAGGTGGGAAAAGAGAATATTTTTTTTGTTTTTTTGGTTTGTTAAGCGTAGTTTTCTAATGGATGTGACCACAGGTTTGAAGGTGAAAGTGTATGTGGTGATATGCCATTGTTTTGTGGGATTGTGATTAGATGTCGTGGAATCCTTGGTTAGGGACACTATACTACCTGTAAAATGAGAGCTGAATTCTGTTGCAGTTTTGAGTGGTGAGTTACAGGGATAGGGTTTAGGATTGAATTTTTGACCGAGATGTAAGATTCCTTTAATGGCTGACTAGAATTTTTTAGGGTTACATTTACTATTGTTCTGAATGTTGCTGTAGTATAGTTTTTTGCTTTTATTTATTTTCTTTTTCGTATAATTGTGGAGCACTACAAAGTTTTTGAGATGTTGTACTGTTTTATATGTTTGACATTCTTTCCACAATTTTTCTCTAGCCTGTGTTAGCATTCTATTGTTTTTGGATAGCCACATTGCATTATTTTTTGCCCCTTCCTTCTAGAAGGTGCAATCAATTTAGGAAAGTGCATTTAGTTAGTTAGTTAGTTAGTTAGTCGTGATAGTACACTGCTCAAAATAGACCACTTACAGGCACAGTCAGGATGAAGAAATTCACGCACAAAAAAAATAAAATAAATAGAACAAATTCACAGAGTAATCTCAGAACATAACAGAGTAATCACAGAATGTTAATTCATTTAAAGCATCATCTAAAGGCAGAATTTTTAGGATGTTCTAGTTAATACACGATAGGGTAGTAATGGATATTTCTAGGTTAAACTTGGGCAGGTTCCGAGTTTTTTTACAAACATGTTGTTTAAGTGGATGTATGAAATGTTTGATTGTATAGATTGGGCGATGGTATATATAGACTGGGAAATGGCCACTGACAGAGCCTGCCATTGTACCTGTAGTGGTGAATATACTGATACTAGGATCCAGTCTAACAACCAGTTGGATGTCTTGGTATAATGTGTGGAGCTATTATTTAGTTGCGTGAAACTGTATCAGTTCATGCCAGATGTAGTGGAGATAGAGGTTATGTCCAACCAAGTAATGTTGACATCAGCTAGTAGCATTTTTTCTTATAGGTATTCAATGTAGGATATCTTCCAGTATAGCTGTATTGTCACCATGAGCGATGTAAAGGATGGTGATACAGATTTGTTTATATTTATTTCTAGGACAGTAACAAGAAGCTCTGCTGAACTGAATTTTGGTATTGGTTTGCTTAAGGGGAAATGTGGTAGTTGTTGGAAAATGTCAAAGCAGCACCACCAGCTTTCCTCTTTATACAATCCTTGCAGATGATAAAATAGCTGGGGCGTGTAATTCTGGAGTTTTTTATCCTGGGTTTAAATCAAGGTTTCATTAATACCAAGAATAAAAGGCTTGAGTTGAATAATTCAGGCGTGTAGTTCAGTTTGTTTAGCATTTTAAAATTATAAATTCTAGAGTTTCCTTGCAGGCTGTAGCTTATGCAATGGGGCAGCTACTGTTAAGAGATGGGACAGAGTCTGACAGTGTACCTGTGGAAATGAATTTACTAGGGTCTAATATTTGGATCCAGTCTTAATAGGAGTTTGATGCCTTGCTATAACATGAATTGCTACTATAAGCATTTTTCTAACTCATACAAACAACAGTTGTGCTTTGTAAGTGTAGCTACATGAGTACAATCCTTGTCTTGGAGAAAATTCAAATTACATTTTGCTAGCTATAAAATCAGAAAAAATGATACCTGATAATTTACTCTGTATTTATATTCCTTCACTTATCAAACTTTAAGAGACAAGTAATAATCGAAGACATATACCTCCCATAAATGCTTGTTAAATACTGTGCTACCTTTCACAAAAAAGAAAACACATCAGGAAAAATGTTCTGAAACTGACACTAAAACAGTTGTTTAGTTTTTGATTGCTGTGAGATACATTAAATTCTTTCATTCTTTTTAATGACATTTTTACAAATCAACAAATACAGCAAAAAACTTGAACAGGAAACATTAATAGAAACACTTCAGCTGCATATAAAACAATGTAAAATACAGTACAAAATACAAAGTAGGAACATCAAGAGGAAATACTGTTTAATATCATGTTTTTCACATAGTCAATCAACACCCAATAAAGGGTGCATAACACTCGATAAATAAATGCATGTGCAGCACTTGCTAAAACGTGGAAGACTGACTGTCCTATTTTGATTCATAATACTATCAGATATTCCTTTTTGATAAGAACTACCTTAAGCAAGTACTATTAACACTAACAACTGAACATTAGGTAAAAATTATTGTCTATTATTTTATATATTTATGTTCGTTTTGTGTGTGTCTGTGTGTGTGTGTGTGTGTGTGTGTGTGTGTGTGTGTGTGTGTGTGTATGTGTGTGTGTGTGTGTGTGTGTATGTGTGTGTGTGTGTGTGTGTGCGTGCACGCGTGTGTGTGTGTGTGTGTGTGTGTCTGTGTGTGTGTGTGTGTGTGTGTGTGTGTGTGTGTGTGTGTGCGCGCACGCGCATTTCTCATTACTCTAAAACAATTAATTATCTTTCTCTTTTTGTACTTGATTTAATCAAATTGCAATTCAGCACCAGCATCCTCTCCATACTATGAAAACACTGAATACTATGCACTTATACATGTGCAGTTTTGCTGGGCATTAAATAAATCTTAAACTACTATTTATTTAACTATACTGTATGCTATAATAGTTACAATATCTGGTATAGAATGCATGCAGGACACATTCCCTCGTTGTGAGAGACACGTGGGGTTCACTCCCTCATGGTTTGACCTTTTTAATCCCTTATGCTTTGACCTCAGGATCAGACTTGGCTATTCATAAGTAAATCTGTGTAAAACTCCCACGTCTGCTGTTGAAGATACCTTATGTTTTTCTTTATTACTGTACATTGTTTTGTGTATTATCCTTCAATATTATTAATAGGAATTATCTTTGTTTATTTTTCATTCACTTAAAGTACAGTAAGTGTAGATGGATGCCATACCTGAAATAAATCTGAGTACATGTTATTCACTTTGCAATATGGTTCTGTTGTGTTTTGTACAGCAAAAGATGTTTTGCAAGACTGGTTGATGCAACCACATTTTCTCACAATGAGACAGCAGCAAACCTGGGTGGTAGCAGCTGCACTTGTTTATCTTCATTACTGTGAGGCATTCAGCCTTAATACTTATAAGGGCTTTACTGGCTAGGTTTGTTTTCTTTGTATAATCGTGATACTTGAATTCATTTAGGTATTGTTTAAGAATAAAGATTAAATCAACATACGAAATACAAAAATAACCATGGCTAAGAATTATTCATGTGTAATGCAATTAATTACACACAAGGAAACAAAAGATGTAAAGAACTGCAATAAAGCACTGCACTGTGTGGTGATATGGAAACAAAATGTTCTTCTAAAATATATACATTGTAAAAATGTACAGATGTTCTACAGTTTATAATGCACAGAGAAACAAATTGGAACATACTTATTTCTAAGGCATGTATGTCTCAGCATTTCCTGCTTTATACCCCAAACCAATTTTGCTGTATCTGATAACTGCATCTCCTTGTACATCTTATGTTACTCTCAATTCTCAGTTGTTTCTTGGAGTCTAATTTGACTTCCAGCAAATTTTCTAAACTCAAAAAATGGCTTTTTATCAAGTCATTTTTTTATAAATATACCATTTACAAATAAGAGCACCCCATCTCTTCATAATTATAAGTTCTTTGACCTAACACAAATTTATGAACACACAGAAGTGGACTAGTTGGCTTACATACAAGTCATTCAAGCACTGGTGGGCTGAACAGCTTTAGTTTATAAATTGAATGTCATATTGAGATTCACCACAATTTGATATACTGTGCAAGCTGGTGGAATACATTCTGAGGTTATTGTCATTTTGTCCACTGTGGTATCACTATGGAGTTAGTGTATATAATTTACAGGGTTAGTGGTGAAGCCCCCCCCCCCCCCGTATGAGGGGTGCAGTAGGGCTTGTGTACCTGTGAAAAACTTTGTGTGTGTGTGTGTGTTTAGCTCACTGTTCTCGGTTTTTCAATTTGCAGAATATGGTGAGTTGAAAACACACGCTTCAATTGTATGTAGGTAAATCCATTAAAATTATATACTTGCCTCAGTTCAAATTGCTAAGCAATCAGAGTTTTTTTTCTAACTTTGTATCTAAAGGATAACCTGGCTATTTTTACCCATTGTGTGATATTTCTGTGCTGTTCACCTTTCCTTAGAGCAGGTTTGCATAAAATTTCAAAAATCTGCACTATAACATTTTGTTCATCATATTTTACATATTGACTCAGGAAATGCACACATATCAATGTATTTGTTAGCATAATCAACCATAACACAGACATCTTTACTAAAAATGCAGAATTTCTCAAAATCTTGCTGCCTCAGGCAGCACAGAAATATTGTTAGCAGGACTTTCAGTCATACATCGGTGGCAGTCCAATCACAAAAGATATGAAGCTTGACTCTATTGGCAAACAGACTGCATAAGTAAGGGAGTACTACCTGCAGGTAACAGACAATACTTCTTAACAAAATCAATAATTTACTATCTGAGTTAGAAACAAAAGGGCCTCACAAGCCCATGTTTGCACTTGTTATCCACTTTTCCTGTAACTAGTCTAGTCCAGATACAGATTTGCTGTATCCAGGACTGTTTGTAAGTTTCTAAGCCCCCCCAAGCCTTTCTGTGTTGGATGGAAGCATTCTAGATTGTCAGTGGGAGGGGTAAGCACTAGGTAACCCATCTACCACAAGAAGAGTGGTTTCTGGCCCAGAAATTGTAGTTTATTGGCCGTTTGGGCAGTTTTTCCATCTCTTTCAACTTTCTGGTTTAAAAGCCCATGTTTGCACTTTTCCCGGCTTTCCTTTAACTAGTCTAGTCTTGTTACTGATTTGCTGTCTCCAGGACTGTATGTAAGCTTCTGAGCCCCCAAGCCTTTCTGTGTTGGAGGGAAGCCTTCTAGCTTATCTGTGGGAGTAGTAAGCACTAGGTAGCCTATCTACCACAAGAGGAGTGGTTTCTGGCCCAAAAATTGTAGTTTATTGGCCATTTGTGCAGTTTTTCCATATCTTTCAACTTTCTGGTTTAAAAGCCCACGTTTGCACTTGTTTCCTGCCTTTCCTGTAACTAGTCCAGTCGAGATACAGATTTGCTGTATCCAGGACTGTTTGTAAGCTTATTAACAGTGCCAAAGTCTGCTCTTTAATTTTTCCCTTAGATCTGCTAGTTCTCTCCTCTCCTGCACTTTTACTAGCTTATTAGTCTAGCACTTTACCAGACTTCTTGTAGCAATTATTGTAGCACACAAAAGTGTTACCAGCACTAAACACTCTACAAGGAAACAGCTTCAGTACTTATTATTAATACCCACCTCTCTAGTCATGTCTAAAGGTCAGTTCCCTGTGCTTTCTCCTATTAACCTGGTTAACTTGGGCATCCTGAGGCAATGTAGCAACTGCCTCATGTACACTGACAACCCTCTCCTCTTACCTCCCAACACTCAGATTTGCGAATGATGTACTTATGTATCCAAATTGGAAGCCAAGCACTCTCCTGCCAAGACCAGAATTGCTGGTCAAGAGGAGATAATGCATCAGAGATACTACAGGTGCAGCTAACATTGCGTAAGACAGTGATTCAGGTTGTAGCCTGCTGTAGGTCCCCAACCATGTCCCAAGACTCACACTCCACATTCCTAAGCACCATGGAAAGTATTAGGGACCAACCTAACACTCTCATACTGGGCAACTTCAACTTTCCCTCCATTAACTGGGAAAACTACTCATGTACCAATACACTTGCCCAACATTTCCTGGAATTCATTAATTCCAATGCCCTGGACCAGCTCGTTCTTATCCCCACTAGAGGTAGCAACATCCTTGACCTGGTCATTACTAACATGGTCAACTGCTGCTCTACACCAATAATCAACTCCTCCCTGGTTAGATCCGACCACAAACTAATCACCTTGGAAATCCAAGTCCCCCCCTCCCCACCGCAAAGGTAACCACCATGAAAAACTTCTCCAAAGCTAACTTTGGGCTCCTAAAAACAGAGGAAGCTAACTTCATGGCACCCATGCAAATGGAGAATAGTTGCAAGACCACCGAATCATACACTAGTGAACTTTATGAACATGTAAACAAATGCATGGATCTCGCCATACCCAATAGAAACAAGGCACTCTCCTCCAAAAAAAGGAAGCCAGTCTGGTGGTCCCCTTCCATAAACAAACTCTACAACAGAAGGAAAAAAACTAATGCGGAATAAGGTGAAGTCCCAAGATTGGAAAAACTCCCTTATCAGCCTCAACAAAAAGTTGAGATCCCTCATCAAATCTTCCAAAGCTAGCTATGAAAAAAGAATTGCAGCAGATAGTAAAGACAACCACAAGGCCTTCTATAGTTATGTAAAGAATCTCCATGGCAGTACCCAGATTTGCTCTGAGCTACAGCACAAAGGTAGCTCCAATACTGAGCCATCAGATATTGCCAATATACTGGCTGACAGATTCAGTGCCAACTTTACCCTTCTCCACCCTCAAAAGACAAATCACAATGCCAGTAGATTGCCAGGCACCCAGTATTACTGCTGCACAGGTTAAAAGAGCACTGTCCAAATCCAAGAATACAGCTTCTATGGGACCTGACAATATCCCTGGCTGTGTTCTACATGAACTACAAAGTGAATTGGGACCCTATTCAATCACAGCCTCACCCCAGGTTTTGTCACTACTGAATGGTGCAGTGCTACAGTCATCCTTCTCCACAAAGCAGGAGTGACTACAGACCCTCGGAACTACTGTCCCATTGGCCTGACAAGTCTGATATGCAAAGCTATGGAATGCATCATCGTGGACCTAATAAACAAGGATATAGGGAACCTCCAAACTCTGGATCCTACACAGTTTGGTTTTGTGAAGGGTAGATCATGTCTGATCAACCTGTTCTACTTCTTTGAGTCAGTCACCAGAGCTGTGGATGAAGGCAAGGTGGTTCATACAACCTACCTTGATCTGGCCAAGGCCTTTGATACCATTCCCCACTCAGGAATCATAGAAAAACTCACTAAGCTAGGCAACAACCCCTATATCACTTGCTGGGTTGCAAACTGGCTCACAGATAGAACCCACAGTGTAAAAGTAGCTGACCCCAAGTCATACTGCTGACCAGTCAGGATTGGAGTCCCACAGGGTTCGGTCATGGGTCCTCTCTTGTTTGGTATCTACTTTTCTGAAGTCCAGGCCAACATGAAGGCACTCTGGCTGACAAAGTTCACAGATGATTGCAAGTTGGGGGGTATTATTAACTCTCCAAGTGATGATGACATCCTACAGAAAGGCCTTACTGAGACCAACGACTGGTATCAGAACTATGCTCAATGCCAAAAAATGTGTCATCATTCCCTTTGGAAAAAACCTGGTTCCCATGAATTACCACATCGATGGTAATCCACTGAACACAGAAGGTGCTATAAGAGATCTGGAAACACAGGGTGACAGCAACCTCTCTTTTGACCACCACATTGCCACTGTGGTCAGAATGTCCTTCTATGTGGCACATCTCATTACAAGTTTTGCATCTAGGAAGAAAGAGTTCATTGTCTCCCTCCACTCTTCCCTCATCAGGTCAATCATCGAGTACAATGCCCCGTTTAGCAGTTCCCTATTACGTTGTTAAACTTTTAAAGGTTTGAATGCTATATCGTCAAACCCATATGTTCAAACTTTTAAAAGTTCGAACATGTTAACAGAGATCTCCGTTCAGTGCAAAAAGGGAAGATTTCCCTTTACTGCACTGCAGTGCAGTCTTGGAGTTGGTATATTTAAAGAGTGGGTGGTGTGGGGGATGCAGCCCCCCACATGGGGATTGCAGGGGGGTTTGCTCCCCTGCTTACAATCGTCAGGTAGGTTTTTCCTGTTTTTTTATTTTTTTTTTTTTTGTCGTTTTTGAAATTTTAAAAGTTAGAACATATGGGTTGGACCATATAGCATTTTTAAAGTTTTGATAACGTAATATGAACCCCATTTGGCATGCACCTCACACCTGCAACAACTGGAGAGTCCACAAAAGTACCTCACAGAGGATCATAGACCTTAAACACTTGTCCTATATAGACAGACTCAAAAAACTCCAACTATTCTCTGTCTCATATCGCTTACTTAGAGACGATCTCTGCTTCACTTACAAAGCCATGTCTGACCCAGCTCTGTTACAAATGCTACATCTAAAGAAATCCCAATCCCTTTACACCACATACTCCAGAGACCTCAACCTCATTACCACTATCAAAAGAACATGCTGGAGGGACAGGTTCATAACCCAGAGACTGGCCATGTTATGGAATAGACTTCCTACACATGTCGAACAGAGCACATCACTGGCCCTCTTCAAGAGATATCCTGATGAGTGGATGGGAAATAGAAAATTCACCCCAAGGATAAATCCAGTGGCTCTACTCGACAGAAGCACTGGGAACTAAGGTTGGGTGGCATGATGGCAGGGTAATCCTATGGGCTAGGCTTGCAAAGGCTCCAGGGCCATTAGCCTAGTACACACCTATGAACCTATGAACCTATGAAACTCTTTATAAATGAAAAAGTACGCACAGCAAACTGATCCAATGGAAAAAATGTGTACCGTCTGTAGACAGACTCACTAAAAAGGAATTTGCTATATAGCATTAAGTCCTACACTGTTGATACACAATTACTACCAGAATAATCAGATTATTAAAATATTGTATCCAAAAAGAAGTGATAAATAAATAAATAAATAAACATTTGATAAACAACTCAAAGGATGTCTTTTTTTTTTTTTTTTTTTTTTTGTGGAGGGGGCACCTGATCTAGAGGCAAACCCCACACTCCAGTCATTATATATGCCATCTAATACAATGGTCTGAGCATCAGTGATACAGCACTCATCAAGCATTAGGTTTCCTCAGGGAAAGCAGTAGTTCAGATTATTGTCAAGCAAAAACTGACACTTGAGAGAGAACACCTTGAGTGCAAATATTAATGGAAGCACATAATGCATTGTGGAAAAGAGGAATGTTCTCTGAAAAAAAGCCAGTATGGTCCCCATCATATCATTTTGATATATATTATATATATATATATATATATATATATATATATATATATATATATAGATATATATATATATATATATATATATATATATATATATATATATATATATATATATATATATATGATATAACGGGGGGGCGGTAGTAAAAATCGTACAAGTACATGCATTTCAACAGTCAGATATCCTAACCTGCAAATATGTATATGAGGTAACATTCTGAAATGCATTAAAAATAAATAAATACAATTTCATGTTATCAGACATCCATCTGCTCATGAGAGAGAGAGAAACTAATGCTATTACCTGTTTAGAGGTTACAGTAATAAATAAAAATGTCAGTAAAGAATAAGAAAATAGTAATTCGCACAGGCAACTGTAAATGTATCAGTAATGTTTAAACATCAGTAATGCTGACTGCATGTAACACAGCTACAAAATAAAACTTGCAGTAGTACAGCAATGCTTTTAAAACTGAGTTCAGTGGTAATCCTGCAAACAACTGTTCTTATACCTTTACAGCTGAAGGAAATTCAAAGACAGAAACAGATCAGGGAAAATGTGTTACACTGTCATTTGTAAGTATGATTAACTGCAGTAGCAAAAAAAAAAAAAAAAAAAAAATCTCTTGCCATTTCAATTCATTACAAATATGCACAAGCATTACTCTTGCACATTTGTCAAAGTTACATAAGCACTTCCTAGATCACTACCCCCAACTGTACACATAAGCAATTCTGATACACAACTGTACTTCTCTAAATATATTTTTCTCAGTGGTTTATTGACTTGCTACCTTGTATTACAACAGTATTGTGCAGATTTATTGTGCTTTTTTCTTTCTATCTCCCCACCTTTTTTTTTCTCTTTTATTTATTACTGTCCTTATGTGCTTCTTTTTACTCTGTTGTTTTGCTTCTCTATAAATTCATTCTTCTTTTATACAGCTTGAAATCCATCAGGACCAGACCATTCATGTACCTTCCAGACTAAAGAGCGATCACCATCTGCCCATCCAGGGCTGTCCTTGCAGAGCATGAGTGAAGGTGCTGCACTTGCATGCAATCCAGCACCTGGCAGCCTGGCAAGCCTTACTAAATGGGGGCTTCAGAATTTGGCTGAGGCTGTACTGGAAGAGGTAGTGGACAGGAATATTATGCCAGTTGAAGCCTCAATTCCGCCTGTTGAAAACATGCTCACTCAGCTGGTACTGATCACTGTGTCAACACAGGCCCCTACCCCCTCAACATCAAGGACCTTCACTGCAACGCCATCTGGCAGTGGATGTGTTTGAGGGTCTGTTGATTTGGCAAACAGTTGGGATTTCCTCAGCCCTTCTTGCCTTGCTGTTCCTCTTACACCCTCTTTCCTGCATCCTCTGCCCTATTACATACCCACACTTACAAAAAATGAACTTTTGAAAAATGAGTGATTTTTCACTGACAAAAACATAGTTCCCTTCGTCTCCCACCTCCTCCAGATCAAATCCTGTTGGTGATTCCCTTGTGTGTTCCATTCTTTATTTAGCTAACCTTTTACAGTATTTCCTATCACCCAAGTGAGTATCAACAAAAATATACCCCTATATGAAACAGTTCTCACCCTTTTACTTAAAAAATCAAAACAAAAAAAATGGTTTTAGCTGCTAAAAAGTCCATAGCTTTGCTATTATTCCTTAAGGGTGACTGGGCTCAGCCATGCTTGCCGACTATAGGCCAAGGCACATATAATTTATGATACTGCAAAATACTTTGCACGTACAAAAAAGATGACCATTACAGAATTTAAATGTTTAGAAAAAAGGGTGTGATTATAGAAACCACATCCCATTTCTGGATACACTATACAATCTCGAAATACTGAAATGTCGAATTTCAGTATTTCGAGACTGAATAGTTGAAAACTCATATACACGAAAACCCATAATCACGAATACCACAACCGCGACCATTCACACACACACACAAACCAGGACATAATCACACACACATACACCTACCTAACTAAACAAACATAACAACACATGCAAACACACCTAACCTACCTATAAGCATGGGGGCAAGCCACCCTGCACCCCCCCACTTATATATTCTAACTCTGAAGTCGCACTAAACACACAAACACACAAAAAACACCACCGCACACACTCACACACACTAAAATCCCCACCCAATATCCTCAAATACACAACACTTACCTGAAACCTCAGATAAATCCACAAACTGCACCACACATCATGAACATGACACCACGATACCGGCAGATTCGATATTTGCGGATTCAGCATAGTGTAGTTTTGGGTAACTGCACTTTCCACTATTCGGTCTTGACGTACTGAATTTCGACATTTCAGTACGTCGCGATTGTCTAGTGTATCTCCCATTTCTATATTCAATGAAAATATGTTATGCTGACCTGATTTGCATATCTTCGTAACATCACTGTGCAGCCCCGGACTATCAGTGCTACCATATATGTCTTGTACATTTAGAAATAAAATAAAAGGTTTAGAACTATGTACTGTCACAGTACAATTATACAATTTTTAATATGATACAACTTAGGAAATTCCACAACTGCACAGTCAATTACTGTGCAAGTATTTTTTTTTTTTTTTTTTTTTTTAATTTTGAGACTACTTTCTGGAAAGTTAACTTCTGTTAAATATAAATAAGTTTGTGAGGTAGCTTAATGTATTGCTTGTCAACTGAAACAGAATACTTGGAGTCACCAAATTTATTTTTTGATTCTGCAACAGTTATAAGTTTATTACTATGGGTGGTCTAAATTCAGGCACAGAATGCCTGAATTTAACAGGTTCTGACAGCAATAATGACTGTATAAAAGATGTCATGCAAAGCAAGGATGCATTTTATGAATCTGATAACTAAAATCTAACCAGTCAATGTGCTGTATGGAGGTACAACAGGGAATTTGTATTTCATGATCTGTAGCAAAACAGGCAGTTCTATATGTCTACAGTAATTTAGAACTCAATGACACAAGTACAGCCAGAATTTGGATGCACAACTAAATAACACAAGCACAACTAGCATTTGGACTCACAACTCAGTGACACAAGCACAAACAACATTTGGACTCACGACTCAGTGACACAAGCCCAACTGGTATTTGGACTCACAAAGGGGTATCAAGTGGGAGTGGGTGTGCATCAGGGTTCAGCTTTGAGCTCTCTGCTGTTCATACTGGTAATAAACTACATAAGCAAGTAGGTCAGAGGGGACAAATGGACAAAGCTGTTGTGTGCAGGTGGTATGGCATTACAGGCAGACTCTGAACATGAACCTTAGCACATGATAGAGGACTATGAAATGCAAACCTGAAGGCACACAAGATGAAATTGAATACAGACAAGACAGTTATCATGGAAGCAAATGGGAGAATTAAAAGAAGATGAACACTGAGATAGAAGGGGAAATAATGTAACAAGTAACCAGCTTCAAGTATCTAGGAGGGGTGGTTAAGGAGAAGGTAAGTCTGATGGAAAAGGTCATAGCTAGAATCAGAGGGGGCTGCAGCCAACTGGTTCAAGTGTCAGAGTTAGCGTATGACAAAAAAATTCCAAAAAAATTGAAAAGTAAGCTGTACAAAAAAGTGGTTTGACCAGGACTACTGTTTTGCACAGGAATCTGATTAGTGAAGGCAGAGCAGTTGAGGAAGCTACAGGTAATGGAGATGAATTACCTGAAATTGGTAGTAGGAAGTGTACTAACCTCCTGGGTCCTATCCATGAGCCAGATGGCAATACAATATGTTATACAGGGTTTGTGTCTTATTCTTGAAGTTTATTAGCAATACTTGAGTTGGGTATTATATAAAATGCCTTAAACAGATCAAGGTTGGCAGCATGCACTGTTTTATCCACATCTATTGCCTTGGTGACTTTTTTAACAATGTCTGTTAGGTTTAGTAGCCTAGAACTTCCTATGACAAAGCTAAATAGGGATGGAGTCAGTGTCTGGACATCTTCAGTAACATTGCTAGATCATATCCATGGCAATTATTTCCATGACTAGTTAGGCCAGTATGTCTGTAGTTTCCAGGAACTGTTGATGGTCTGCTCTTATGAAAGCCTGTTTTCAGACTATAGTTAAATAATGTTTCCAGTAACCCTGACAAATCATATTTTATACTATTCAGGAAGCATCCCAGGATATTACCAGGCAGCAATGAGGTTGTATTTTTGGCCTCAGTTAGTGTTTGGGGGTATTTCTTGGGGGATTGGATGGAGGTGAATGGGGGATAATGTTGGAACTGAATTAGCCAGCCAAAAGATTTGTTATATTACCCATCTCAGTGAATGTGACACCACTAACCACCAGTTCAGCCCACTGCCTTGTGCTGTCTTTGAGGTTTCTGACACAGGTGAACAAGGCCTTATGGTTGTCTTTTGCATGGGAGGCTATATTAACCTTGAAATTGGCTTTATTGGACTTACTTAGCCCCCTCACTTGCCTGTTTAATTTGATGAGAGAGTTGATATCTTCATAATTTTATCCTTAATAAAAGGATACAAGGCCTAAACAACATGTCCTCCATGGAATGATTCAAAGCCCTGCCATTATACTCAGTATCCTGCATACTGCTAAGAGGGCATATCCTCTGACACATTACTGATTGGATTTACGGCACATCATCAAATCAAATGCATCATAACTACTCAGTCAAGCACTCTAAACATCGTCTGTAAAATCAACAGAGCAATTTTCAGGGACAGGTATATCACACAGGGCATACCACTGCTCTGAAACAGATTCCCCATCCACATAAACAAATCTCATCCCTGTCCATATTCAAGTGCAACTTAGCTCTATGGATGTGAAACAGAAAATTTATCCCAGGAAATTGTCTATGATATAATCCCAATTATTTTCATTAGAGGTGATATATAATCTTTGGCCATAGGATAGATAATGCAAATCTATAGCCAAATAGGATAGGTTATTCTGAGCACAAAAAGGGAAACTAGCTAGGCTTAAAATGACCTGCAATGCCTAGTAATTACCTATGAACCTACAAAACTATGATTTTTTTTGTATATCTTGTTTAATATCACATGTCAGCAGGGGACTTTGTTTTTGGAGTTAATTTTGTGCTTACATCTGGTTGGTAAAGCAGCCTTTATTAAGCCAGTGACATGATTGTACAGAATTTCTGTGAACAATTCTGCATAGGCTGCTGTGTTCTATGGGTTTGAAGGGGTATTGAATTTTGGCAAACCTTTGCTTAGTAAAAGGCAATTTGCTTGTCAATACTTCTTAGCTGTTACTGGGGTTACTGGGGATACCAAGTTGATTTTGATTTAAGAGTAAACAGCTTTATGGATGGAACTTATCAGACAGGATATGATATTGGGGTGGGGTGCAGTGTTGTCCTATATTTGGGAGTACAAGTTTCAGTATTTTGGAGTCTCTAGTTTAGGATTTAGAGACTATAGAGGGGTAATTAAACTCTCCCATGAATAGTGTGTTTGTACTAACATACATCTAAGTATATGCTATGACATGGAAGGCAACCTATGATCTTCACATGAAGAAACTCCGGTGTGTCATCCTATTATTGTATTAATATTACCATAAACAATTTTATGTAATAAATTTAGACTCTTAATACTATTATCAAGATGTACTGCTATATGGCCTCTGTTTTGTAACCTCTACCATGTGAAACTCCATTCTGTGTTGTTCGAGAACATTCATTTTAAACACATGAAGTTGGCTATGGAATTACCTAGTTTTATGCATGTTGGTGGCAACTATGAGCATTGTGTAAAGTATTTCTCTCACCTGGCTTTCTATATATTTTAGTGGCTAATAACCCATAGAGCTGTGGTTGTTTGACTATCTTATGACATAGTTAAACCAACACTATGAAATAACATCATCACAGTCTTAGTAACATTTTGACCCCGTGTTTGTAGTCACAATTATTAATAGCTTAGCTTAGATAATCCAAACTGACAGAATGTTCTGTGTTGCCATGAAGGTTATGACATTGTTCCAGTGAAATTTTAAAGTCATCATTACCGCTAACTCCTTTATGTCCTTTAAGTTATCTAATAGCATACAATATTTATCAAAAGTGGTATGCACACTTTGACAACTTCTGAAGCATCTGAGATGCCGCTGATTACTGGGGTCATATCCATAATGTTAATACCAAGTGCATCTGCTGCATAATGTCATGATGGGTTCCCCCAGATATCATTTTCTTGCTTCACTCCAGCTGTTTCTGGAGACCTGAGCCCAGAGCGTTTTTTCTACAACTATTGACTATTAAAGCTCACACTGCCTTTATTTTTTTCTGTGATAGTACTGGCTGCTTGTCTTTGTTAGATGTTGATACATTCATTATATAAATGTCTGAGAGTCCTGTGCAGCTTTCCATCTCATTATTGAACAATAAAGTACCTTGGTTTGATTACTTGACTAACTAATCTCTGTTGTACATAAGTATATGCATTGTACATAACTATTTATTAACTATACACTTATCTCTTATTTATTCTAGGTTATATTAGCTTATACTTTACTGCGGTGGTGGTGCTGCGGTAGCGTTGTCACCTCACAGCAAGACGTCCCATTCGATTCTCAGCTAGAGCATCTTCTGTGTGGAGGCATACATGAATGGGGCGTGCCTTCGTTGAAGGTTGTGCGTCAGGGCTGGTAACCCGGTACGTAAAAATCCACTACCAATCATTAGCGGACCGGAGTTCCACTGTGGTGACCCCTAACTGGGAAAAGCCGAAAGACACGAGATATTAGCTTATACTTTGTAGTACCCATTCACAACTACCAATTATACAATGCCCCCCCATTAATATTCCAAAACGTGCACGCTGATTGGTCAGCATGCACATTGTAAATCAGACTTATACTAATGGAAAAAGGTCCGGTTGCCCGGACTTTTTCCATTAGTATAAGTCTTTTTTTTTTTTTTTTTTTTTTGTTACAGCAGCAGAGAACGCAAGCTCTCCGTTGCTTTTTAGAAAGTGTCTCTCTGTGTTAAAGGAGTTTAACAGAGCAAGACAGCTTTAAAAAAAGCAACGAAGATCTTCCTTTCTCCTTTGCCTTTTTTAAAGCTGTCTCACTATGTTAAACTCCTTTAACATAGCGAGACACTTTCTAAAAAGCAACGGAGATCTTGCTTTCTCTGTTGCTTCCACACACAGCTCTGATGTACTGTGCAATACCAGACAGCTGCGGAAGGGCAGCATGGAGGCATTATACAATGCCATTATTTAAGAGAAGTATTTATTTTCTTAAATAATGTCATTGTATAATAGTAATAACCCACTTCTGTGTGTGGGTAATGCTGGATTTACCCACGGTTGTCTTTGTTTGGCCACTCGGGCTTCGCCGTTGTGACCAAACCACACCATCCGTGGGTAAATCCAGCATTACCCACACCCAGGTGAGGGTTATTGCTTAATTGTTTACTGTTCTTTCTATTGTTCTTTCATCTCATTGGTTGTATGTTATTGTGTCATATGTTATTTTTTGCAAATTTGAATCTAATGTATTCATTTCTCCATTGCTTGTCATAAGGATACAAGGACTTTTCTGAAAAGGACTAGTCTGTCCACCTGGTTAATAATTTGAAATAAATAAGTAAAATATTCTAACTACAGCTTGAAAACTTGCCATGGAGTGTGTAGTCCACAATCTAGCATTTAACTTTGCTCTGTATTTTCCGTATTAATTTTGCATCTTGTAATTTTTCTCAAGAATTTCCTTTGCTGTGCATTAATTTTCTGTTTTTAGTAATGTAGCTGAAGATGGTTATTTGGTTTTAAACCATCTGGCCTTTAAAAGTGGAAATATTGAGAGATGAAGTCACAGAAATTAGGTATTTGTATATTCAAAAGCTGTGAGAAGATAATTATCATAGCATTTTGCTATAGAACCTTCTCTCCACTTGCCCAACTGATTGAACACAATTGGACTGGATATTACATGCCTGTATTCTCAGTCAATCCACACATTTTTTGAATTCCTGACTTTGTGATGTGGAAAATTGTTACAGTTGACAGCATCAAACATCCCTATTTCAAGAATAAAGACACTAATCATGCAGTATCACCTGCACTTGTTATGTCTTTTAGCTTGATTCTTTCAGGGAACCTTGGATAATAATGCACACATCGAATTTAAACTGAAACAGATCCGTGTCCACTTGTCTCCACAGAGCAGCTGGTACCAGGTATGCTGCCACCTCATGGACTGCTGCAGATATGGCATGAATTACACTCAGCAGAATTTGTACTACTTGTTCTACTTGTATTGGTATTCCTGCCAGGTACATTATATACTGTCTTCGTTCTTTGCACTTTCCCTTTTCCTGATGTTATTCATGTATCCTTTCTAACATTTGCCTTCCCAAATGTTCTTATCTGCCCATGAAGGTTTATTTTATTATCTATAAACACTATGCCCTCAACATAAGTTATTTTTCTTGAAAAAAATGACTGTTTCCCCCTCTGCTCTTGATATTTGCTTAGGTCACAATCTAAGTGTAATAAATTTCAGTAACTGCATGTCAATATCAGATGTCGTACAGCTATAAAAATTAATTGAGAGCTGAAGTATTGCCCAAAAATGTCTACTTCTTCTATCAGTTCTTCATGCTTTTCTGGTAAATATGTTCTATTCAATAAATCTCCTATATGCAGTTCTTTGCATGGCCTGCATTTCAGTTTTAGAGCAATCTTTTGTAAATTAAGTAAGATCCTCTGCACTCTGAGTAGATGTAAGGCTTTTTGTATGTTTTGCATGGATTTTGCAGTGTACTTCTACTTGAACATCCTTAACATAAATGTGTTTATGGAACTGTTCTCTTCTATATATTATTACAAAAAAAGTTATTTTAATATCTAATCATACCAGATTTGTACATGTGAAAAGGGTCTTGATCCAGGAGAAGCAGACATATTTATCTCTAGCATCACAGCTGCCATATTATTCTGTTAAGCATTCAATTCTGTTTGCAATACTTTAACTATTTTGCATCTGTTTCTAGTTTCTTGAGCACATCGAACTCTTTTCCTGTTTGTAATCCCATTCTCAACTGACATTTTTCTCTAAAGATGTGGTTAAATGAGAATTTATTTCAGAGGTTTGGTAAAAACAGTGCAAGATACTGCAACCCCCCCCCCCTATATATTTCTAATGCCTTCTCGTCTAATGGCTTTCAGATTTGTACAATTACCTTGACATTTCTATTTCACACATTGATCACTATAATGTCAGAGTACACATTAGACATCATAGAATTGTCATTCATATTTTACATTTGCCCTTATTTGTGTAAAAGTATGCTGCCTTAATCAATGTAGTATGGGTATTAGTCTTTTATCATGTTCCACTCAGGTCTACAGAACTATTTCTTTCTTTCTTTCTTTCTTTATTTATTTATTTGCCATTTGTTTACTGGGTACGTCCAATTGGGTCATGAGGTACCCATTTTCAGAGAAGGTCCAGGGAGAAAAGCTTCAGATTCACATGGTTAAAGGAATGAAAAACTCAACAGACAAAAAAAAGTCATAGTGTTCCAGCATAACTTATATGGAAAGCCTGATAACAGGAAGACGCAGCATTATTTACATAATAGATGATTACCATAATGATTATTAATATTACAGAGGGCATGAAACTAGATCATCAACTATATTTACAGTACAATCAAATCCTTTAATAACCTGTGAAAAAACTATTAGGAACACTTTTGGTACAGATTAAATACAAAAAGAAAGTAAGATGCCAATAACTGTTTACTAATTGTATCCAATATGGAGCTCGATTAATCTAGATTTATTTTAGGAATCTCTGGTTTGCATTAAAAGCCAAGAAAAAATATCCCTTGACAATGTTGATACCATCCCTTTAGTTACAATCAATATGTAGTCTTCACTTTTTTCACTGTATTTAGGTCTTGTAGTTTAATGTTTTGCAAATCTCATTTGCTTTTACATTACTGATTGTGCTATTCATCCAACTTGCTGAATCAACTGAATCAAATTGCAAATTATATCTAAATGTTCCATAAATGTTAGTTCTTGATTAGTTTTAAACCATGTTAACTGCTGTTACCTTCTTGGAAGCATTCATCATTGCCACAATATCAGCACTCATTCAGATACTACGTTTTTTTTTTCCAATTTTTTAAAACTTACAAATAAATAAGCATAGGCTTGAATCCTATCACTGTTATGGCTGATCACAGTATCTGTAATGTTTCTGTAAACTGCATGTCTGTCCTTATACACATTCTTTCAATAATGTTAATTCATTTACTAATCTGATTCAAATAACACAAATAATTTACTTCTTTAACTGATTGATTTGTGTCAAGTAACACAAATAATTTACTTCTTTAACTGATTGAATTGCAACATAGTCATGTAATTCTTATTTTCATTTATATTAGCAATATATACCAAGCTCAGATAAGAACCTTAAGAGCCTTTGATTCTGTAGTTTCAAGAAGTATCTTCAGAAAACATTACAAAATATTACACACTATACCTGTGTCTAGTTTAAATTCAAATTATTATTCTCAGCATTCCCCATTGAATGCTGTGTCGATCGAATCTCTGCATCTGGTGCATTTCCAGACTTCACTGTTTGATTTTTTCACTTCAACATTGTGGAAATTCTGTACAAGGCACTTCTTTTTCCATTTATACATCTTTGAAAAAGGGTCCCAACACATGCAAATTCCACAAAAATTAGTAAAAGCAGTACACAGTATTTTATGATACTTGCTAGGGTACATGAAGTTTGAATTTTAATGACACAGTCTTTCCTGCATTCCATATGGCTGTGTTTCCAGTCTCTGTTCTACTTAACAGTGTATGCACATGTGGTTGGCATTTTCATATCCATTATGTACCACATTCTTATCTCTTATTTCTGTCTTCAATTTAACTCAACTATCTTACAGACTTCTATTTCCTCATTTGTTTATTTTAACCGTGTATAACAAACTCTACACAAATTCATATTTTTCTACAAGTTCAAGTCTGTTTCTTATAACAAACTCTTTAATCAACAGTACATCTGTGTCTTATTAATGGAATTTAGCTCATTAGCATCTACATTGTCTATAGGACCTTGTCTCTTATAAAGATTAAATGGGAAATAAATAAAAAATTAGAGGGTGCTGCACGTCTGAGTGTGTTGTCTTTTATACGAGATGTTAAAATGAGGTCCCATCTGCCTCAGCTTTGTTAGCTTAGGTGGATGCAAAAGATCTCATGGAACCTATCAAAAAGAGTAGGGTCCTTTATTTATATACAGTATGAAGTCTTATTTGCAGCATTTTTGCATATTTACAAATATTTGCAAATGTGCAAATATATAGATACACAATTATATTTACACATATTCATAATTTCCTTTGCACTCATATTAATTTCCATCCATATTATACCCCCACTCCTTTTTCCATAACTACCATCTGATTTTACTTAATATTGTTGCTAAAATCCATTTGGCATTGAATGTAATTTTATTTATTTTTTCATTCTATATAACCTATATGACATAAATAACTTTTTATCTATTATTTTAACATATTCTTTTAATATCCAAATTTAATATTATAAATGTTTATTTTATCTACTTTTTTGTATCATCATAAAATCATCTTTACATAATTTTCCTCTTTTACTCTTTTACATTTCAAAAAGTGTCTATATTACATGAACGAGTGATCAAAATGTCGAGTACAACATGCTCGACAAACTTTGATCGCTCAGTCATGTCATCGAAACCCAAAAACACTGAAAAAAACAAAATCAAAAGATTTTGTTTGTCCCACTCCATACATACAACACAAACACACTTACAACCAATTCATACAAATCCTTACACACACACACACACATCTCTCAAACAGTCTAACACCTACACAAACACATATACTTTTAAAACAAACTGAGAGGCTTTGCCCCAACACCCACAATGTGGAGGGCTGTGCCCCCACACCCGCCTAACTAAATATACCAACTCTGAGATCGTTGTACTTTGGGGAAAGGGCAATTTCCCAGTAATCATGCAAGCGATTACCGGGAAATTGCCCTTTCCCCGATGTACAGCAATCTCGGAGTTAGTATATTAAATAAAGTAGCCTCTTACGAAGCTATTCCTGACAGTGTAGTGTGGTGACGTCACACGCTACACTCACCAGGAAGGCCGACCAAAACATTTCGGAACTCCAAATTTCAACATTTGGAGGTTCTGATTACATTATCATTACAGTATCTTGTACTTGACATTTTGATCGCTTGTTCATGTAATATAGACCCTTTCAAAAACATGTTCCGTATTTTTATCTTCTTGGCAATGTAAACTTATACTATAATTTTTCATTTTATAAGACATTTAATTTTACCTGTAATTTATCTATTACTAGCCTCCACAAAATATCTTGACATTCTACTTTTTGATTACACTACTTGCTTCTTATGTTTATAGTCTTACTTTTTCAACTGCTAGATATTCCCATGGTTTTATATACTACTTTTTATAATAACATTCTTATATGATACTTTACCATCTTTCTCTATATCATTAATTTTTATTTTCCACAAAAATACTTTTTCCTGGTAACATTTTATTTCATTTATGTACTCTTTTTTTACCATACCCCAAAATTTATCTTACTTATACTTATACAGTTTGACTACTAATCTCTTATCTTTTTCATTTATCCACTTTAACACTTTGTACAAATTTAATGAAGCAGCATATGCTACTAGGTTAATTAATCATAAACATAATTTTTTTGTTTATAAACAAAAACTTCTCTTTTTACTGGGTTTAATCAGGAATCCCATACCAATTAAAATTATCTGTAATAACTCCTTTTCAAGTACTGTTGCAAGCAGAAATACACTTGCCAAGTATGCTATTTTTCCCATCAGTGCTGAATTTACCAAATACGTGTTTTTCTAATGATAATTTGTATGTTCTCCAGAAAAGACAGGTTTGTATTATTTCTTTGATTGTTTTTCCCCATTTAATTCTACTTACATTCCCAAATTTTATATCTAACACAGAAATTTAATTCATTGTAAAATATATAGCCCATATCTTTACTACACTACCTAAACCTCTACTTTTCTCTTTGTTTTAAGCCATCACTTTCAACTCTAGGCACACATTTATGCAAATTATTACATCTATTATCCAAAATTTGTTTTTTGTAATTATTATAATGTCACCTGCATATGCTAACAGAACTAGATTTCTTAACACTTCTGGTGTTATATACCTCACCTCCTTTATTTATTTACAAGTATTCTTACTTTATTATTATTATACACTGACATACATAATTTCCTAACATTCTCCCTTATATTATACTATGTCATTATCCCCCATAAGATTTCATTTCCAATTGTATCAAATGACTTATTATCCTGTCATGATTTTTGCTTCTTTTCTATTCACAATATCATCTACAATATTTCTGTCATTGATAATTCTTGACAGTCCTTCCCCTTTATACCATATATACTATCTTCTACAATATTTTCCATTTTAGTTTCAAATCTATTTTGTATTATTTTCATGAAGGTCTTATAATCATTATTATTTCATAAGTTTCCAGTTTTATTAATGTCTTCTATTGTCCTTCTTCCATATGAATTTAAGTAATCTATGACATAATTTTTTACTTAAAACCTTCATTTAGCCATTCACTCAAAAACTTTAAAAAACATATTTTTGCCAAGCCCATACATTTTTGTACACTTCATACCCTGTTCCATCTGGTCCTCCAGCCAAATCTATATTTACTTATCCTAATACTTTATCTAGCTCATTTAAAGAAATCTCCTTTTCAACTTTTTATTCCCTTTTTCTGTTAACTTTTTTTTTGCTTTTCATGTTTTTCACAATCTTATTTTTTCTTTAAACATTTCTTGTACATGTTATACTACACTATTTGTATCTTTTCCCGAGTTCTTTCTATTTCTCCTTTTGCATTTTTATTTCTCTCATTACACTACCATCTTTCTTTACTAATCTGCTTAAGTAACTCAGTACTTTTTCTCTTTTTCATTGTAAAGCATATCTTTGCTTATGTAACAATTCTTGTATTTTTTTCTTGATTTCTTTCATTTAATAATTTTCTTTGTCAAACTACGTTCTAACATTATGTTCTAAACCTTCCGATGCATTTATATATGTTCCTTTATGTTTTCCTTTCTCTACTTTTCTCACATCATATTGCCACTGTAAATAACTTTTTTATATTTTTCCTTAAATATCACACACCATTCAAACCAATTTTTATAAACTGTTCTAATAGTACTATGATCTTTCCATAACAGTATTGCTAATTTATTTTATTTTTATTTATTTAACATTTGTTGACCGGGAAAGTCCGACTAGGTTCCACAGATCCTGTTTTCAGCAGAGGCCCAGGGAGAAATGCTCCAGAAGCATGTCTTTAGAATGTGGGAGGAAACCGGAGGAAACCCACGCGAACGCAGGGAGAACATGCAAACTCCACACAGAAGGCACCCTAGCTGAGAATCGAACCAGAGAACCTCTTGCTGTGAGGCGACAGCATTAACCGCTGCACCACTGCACCGCCCAGGAGGATCTCTTGTCTTTTTACATTCCATGTTTTGTCATTTATCTTTTTTATTCTTTTTGCCTGTTTTATGTATTCTTTGTTTTCCTTTATCTCTAGCCATATTGCACGATGATCAGAACATTATGCTACAACTACCTCCCCTAATCCAAGAACTAAATCTTCTGATACTATAAAATAACCTGTTTCAGTTCTGTACATACCCCTTTTTAAATCGATGAATTTTTGTCCCAAACTTTTAACTTACTACATCTTATAACTTCTAACATTTGCTTACCTGGGAAAAATATTCACGGATTTGAATGTTCAATGAAGGGAAGTTCGATGACGTTGGCTCAATGAATAGCAGTTCTATGTAAGTAGATTTCAATTAAATAATATAGACCCATTCTTAATACTATCCACATTTAGAGAAAACACACTAACATTCTCATTTTCCTTAAATTCATGGTCTCATAAGTTCATAGCTAATTACTAGACTAGGTTTCTTAATAGGCCATTCTAAACCTAGCCAAGTTTCCTCCTAAAGGCGAGAATCAAAAACTGTACCTTGTGCCTGTGAGTCAAACACCTTAACCATCATACCAACTCCCAAACATTAGCTGTATACATATTCTTTATCACTCATATCCTTGTTTTCTTCTGTACTTATTTCCTAAAATTGTCTTTTTCTGTCTTTGACCCTTTTACCAATAGAATTCTTTTTTTATTTTACTACCCCCAATTTATGTCTTCCTCATCGCATATTTCAAACCTTTTTCTATATCATCTTTATTATTTTTTCCTCATCTAATTTTTTTTCTATGTCTACTACTTGTAAGATTTATTCTCTTTATTTGTTTTCTTCTCTTTCTTTTTCTTTTTCCTTACTATTTCTTACATTTTTGTAATCCATCCGTAAATGTCCAATTTTGTTGCATTTATAACATTTCAGTTCAGTTTTTTTGCTCCAAGTCCCATTTCCCCACAGATATAACATGTCCGACTTTTCCACAAAAAATATGTTTTGGGTATTTTACAAAATCCCCATTCCCCTTCACATGTATCATGCTTGGTATATGTATATATTTTTTTCTGTTTCTGTTTTTAACACAGTATTACAATCCCATCCACCAGTTCACAAACCTCTTTACTTTTACAATGCCCAGTACATCTTTACACAAAGTTTTCAAATGTGCTTTCAAAGTCTTTCTTTCCACCTCTGTTCTAAATTGTACATATTTTTTCTTATTTGTTTTCCCTGCTAAATGCTTTTATCACATAAAGATTTCATGTGTTACAGTCTTTCTCATTTTAATTTCTCCAAGAAAATTTTTCATTGAAAAAAACAGTCTCAAATATAATATCAAAAAATGTCTCTTTATTAATAAGAATAATTGCTCTTACCTCATGTTCCTCTCTTTGTTCATTTTCTTCTCTTTCTTTTCTTTTTCCTTACTGTTATTTACATTTTTGCAATCCATCCATAAGCATCCGGTTTTGTTGCATTTATAACATTTCCAATTCATATTTTTGCACGATGCCCCAATTCCCTGCAAATATAACACTTTCTTTTGTCACTGTTACTTATCATAAGTTCTTCTTTTCCACAAAAAATATGTTTTGGATATTTTACAACAACCCCATTCCCCTCCACATTTATTGGTATATGTATATATTTTTCTCTTTGTTTTTAACATAACATTACAATCCCACCCACAACTTCATAAACCTCTTTTAACATAAATTTTACAATGCCCAGTATTAGACACCCAAAGGAGCTATTAAATTGCCCCATACTTCTTACCTGGCAGTTTCTTTGTCTTCTTTACTTTGAATCCTTACTATGTACTACTATTTTAAAATTTTCTGCCTTCTTTATGCTACTCCCCTTTTGTCTTTTATTTTCTCTGCATACATTTTCTTTTCCATCTCACCACTATTCTTTAGGATTGTCTCTGCACCTTTCTTTTGTATTTTCTGAATTACGTCTCCCAGGAAACAACTCCTTTATTTTCTGTCGGACTCTGCATCACCATTTCTTTAAGCAAATCATCCTACAATCTCCCGACCGGAGGGTTATAATTATATAACCATAATTTTTCCAGCTCATCACCATCAAAGAGATTTCTTTGAAACATCTCCTCAAGATCCTGTACACATTCTCTGGCCTCAATATTTTCTTTCTCCTCCATTTCTCTTACCACTCCATTGTCTCATTCTCTTTCTACCTGCTTCCCTGTTTTTTTTGGCCTGCTTCTGTGCCTGGAATGGGAACAGTAAGTGCTCAATCAAAATGGGTACCATTCACAACAAAGAAGAGTAGGAGGAGTTTCCAGATTCTGAGGCCATATTTCCCCTAATAGTATGAATACTACCTCAGGTCTCTTCTAAAAAAGAGGTTCCAACTCTACTGGATGGATAATGAAGGAAAAACAAATAAATAACTAAATTAAAAATATTTCAAGGAGCACAGTAATTCCTCAATTTCAGCCTAATTGCTATACATTTATCTTCCTCAACAAGGAAGTAAAATAGTGAAGAAACAAATAAGCCAGAAGTATACATATAAAGATAAAACCATTGTTTTCACTATCATTTGGCTGATCAAAGTATACCTTTAGAAAACAAAATATGCACTATTGTCAAAAAGAAGAGGACCTCATATCCAATAAATATCAATATCATATTTAAACAGAAGAGAATAGCAACTAGTTTTTACACACACACACACACACACACACACACACACACACACACACACACACACACACACACACATATATATATATATATACATACAGACACTCCATTTTTTCAGAAAGATACATTAAATTATTTTAAAAAGTGCAAATCCACAACTCTTTTCCTTAAAAAGATGAACCATCTTACATTAGCACATGACATCTTCCTTAAAGGAAAAGTGACATGAATGCAAAGAAATGGAATGTACTTAAAGTGAAAAGCAGCAATATATATATAAGAAAAAAAAAACATTTTTTTGTGCTTTGTTTGTTTGTTTCATTTCATAGCCACAACTGCAACCAGAGGCAGAACAGTAGTAAATATAATGTAATACATAGTCTAACAATTTATTCAGGAGCAACTACATAAATATATAGAGAAAATAATACTGATGAGTATACTGTACTGCAGTGCTTTAGAGGTATGCAGTGTGTGTGTGTCTGTATTTAGAACTATATATATATATATATATATATATATATATATATGTACCTCCTGGTAACCTTTATGAATATGGTATACAACCTCTCAGAAATTGCTATATACTTCATAAGTGCTGTGACTACTAACTTCTTATACCAACTTAACATATAAAGTCCTTTTAAAAAGGGTGTGCTTTCCCCATTGTCAAATGCTTTTATTACCATTGCTAAAATTATTTGGATGGTCTCAACCTTCTTCAAAGAATTGTAAGATAATTTTATTTCTTCAAATGTTATGTTGTTTAAATACTGGTTCTCCACCAGTCTGCCATTGTTGAATTTTTAATGACAAATTTAACATGGCCTTACACCCTCCTTACTTTTGAAAACACTATCCTAATTTACATATTTCTAATAAAATGGCAATATATATCCCCCTAAATGGGTCCAGAAAGGTATTATGCACTTTCTAGTTACTGCTTATAAAAATATAGAAAATTGCTAACTACTCAGTAAGTGTGTCATATTTAATACTGTTTTATAATTAACTTGATTAAAACTCCTGGGTGCATTTGATTTAAACTATTCCCCCAATTCCTAATGAGAGAGCAAAAAAAAAAAATAAATAAATAATAATTTAGCTTCCAATAGTGTAGAGTCCAAATAATTCCAGCTATGTAAATCCCATAACCATAAATATATGTTTACAATAAATAATTTTTCTCATAAGTCATAGACAATTTATTCAATATAATTAAAACTCTAACTAAATGGTTGAATCCAAATATGGCAACAAATAAGTTTGAAAATTCACACGAGTTATTAAATCCAATAGTTCACAGTTAAGCTGTTTCATCCCAAATAGGATTTATTCAGAACTAGGTGATGTAAAATCCAATGCTATTTAAATATAGTACAGTAAAATGAAATAATATTAATTAAACAATCACCAAAAAGCTTACATTAAAGACACAACCCCTCCTTATTCAAACAATAATCACATGCTAAAAAGGACTTAGCTTAAACTTAACTAAATTAATCAACGATATTACTGTTAAAACCTTAATCAATTAATATTAATAAATACATAATAAGTATAAAATCACAATTATGCCCACTTTTAAATTTCATTCTCATTGACTCTAAATATTATAGGATTTAAGTTTTAAAGCACTTGTAATGGAAATCAACTCATTCAATCTGGGTAGGTTATGTGCATTTAATTTGATTTGTCATTTTAACTTGGCCAACTCAGTTAAACCAGCCCATAGTCCCCCCTCAGTTTTTTATTATTTTATCCAACCAAAAGAATAAAACGAACTGGGTGATATGTTTACATAAGGAGTTGTTTGTATCATAATGGGTCATATCATATGAAAGCTCATAAATAGGCTTTCTAAATTTCTGTTTTGTTTTGCCCACATAAAACATGGACAACACTGGCAAACAGCCACATACACACTGCCTTTAGTGTTATAATTGCAGTAAAATGTACTCTGAATAAATGAGATGTTAACCCTCACTATGTCACCCATGTCTACACTGTGAACAAGTAACACATTTATAGATACCTTTCTGCCTAAATAAACCATTATTCTCAGTAACAACATTGGATTTAAATAAGGTTTTAAATGATCTTCCTTTCTTATAAACAGCATGGGGTTTATCATTCACAATGTGTAAAATGTCCTTATAAATTGAAAAAAATATCCAATTCTTATTGACTATTTTCCTAATATTGTGACTAATTTCGTTAAAAGTCAAAATAAATGAACAACCAAGGACTAATTTCTTATTGTTACTGCCAATACCCACTAAATCATTTCCTACATTAAAAGGGGTCTTTAAAAAATAAGCTCTTTTTTAATTACTTTGTTCCTGATTTTAATTACTAAACTAATGGGATAACATCTAGTCTCAAACATCTGCTTTAGTTTATCACATTCATCCAAAAAAGTGTAAAATTTGGAAATCATACTGGCTAGTCTGACATACTATGCCTTGACTATAGCCTTTTTCTTAAATTCAGGGAAGCAGCTTCAATAATGCATCATTGCATTGGGAAAAGTGAGTTTCCTATAAATAATCATGGTTAGTCTTGACCCCTCAATGTTAACTTTCGCCTCCACATCTAGTTAACTAATATTCAAATAGCCTATATTATGGGTAAATCTCAAAAAGGGGTGGTAGAATTAATGAAATCCATAAAATGCCCCAAATCATATTAGGGCTCATCCCAAATTATAAAAATATCATCCAAAAATTGTGTATATAATGCATATAATTCTAAAGCATCCTACTGAAGGCAGGCAACAAGTATTGTTTAAACTGTGAGCATTGCTGAACTGTTGAAACTTGAAGTATGCATTTGTTTAACAATTACTTTCTAGCTACTAATGAAGTCTTGTACATAAGTCTAAAATATCTTATCTAATGCTTGTAACATGTTTTTTGTATAAACTGTGAAGATTCCTGAACTGTTTAAAATGTGTAGTATTTAACTGTATAACAACTAGTACCTGTATGTTAGTAGTCTAGTAATCTCTTGGAGCTTATCTCCCCGGGACTCTACTGAAAATGAGCATAAATACAGTTAGACTATCCCGGTCAACAAATGTAAAATAAGTAAATAAATAAAAACATATTTTTGGTAGTCAGCAGTGAAGAGAAATTTTATCTAACACACTGGAAAGATCCTTAACATCAATTGAAAAAAAACATTTTTTATTATATCTTATCCACCCTTACTTACTGAGAAAGTCCCACGAATCCCTAAGTAAAAGTCCAAAGGGCTTTTTTACATGTTTAAGTTTGAAATCTATGTACTTAGCTAAAGGGTGGGTACTAGATCTTCCTGCATTGGCTATAGCCTTACTAGAAAGGTTCACACAGGCTCTGCTACACTTTGCTTTGAGGGAAAGGTTAGTTTGCTTTTTATTTGTTGTATTTTGTATTACTTTATTGCCTTTTTCTATTTTGAATACTGTGATCTGTTTTCTTTAGTTTGTGTTTTATTTGTATTCTGCTTTGAACTGCATATTAAAACTTGAAAAGAGACCACAGCTCTGTCTCTTGTGAGTCAGGCAGAAATCAGAACAGATAAATTAAGAGCTCACCGATAACACAGAATAGGTCAGTTAAGGTTAATCATCTGTGAACTGAGGTGGTGGAGCTAGAAACTAAACCTTCTATTTAAGGGGTAAAATAAAACATTTCAGAGCTCTACTAGAAAGGCTCACCTAGACTCTGCTACACTTTTCTGTGAGGGAAAGGTTAGTTTGCTTTTTATTTGTTGTATTTTGTATTACTTTATTGCCTTTTTCTATTTTGAATATTGTGATTTGTTTTCTTTACCTTGTGTTTTACTTGTATTCTGCTTTTTACTGCATATTAAAACTTGAAAAGAGACAACAGCTCTGTCTCTTGTGAGTTAGGCAGAAATCAGAACAGATCAATTAAGGAGTCACATATAAGATAGAATAGGTCAAATAAGGTTACTCATCTGTGAACTGAGGTGGTGGAGCTAGGAACTAAACCTTCTATTTAAGGGGTAAAATAAAACATTTCAGAGCTTTACTAGAAAGGCTCATCCAGACTCTGCTATACTTTGCTGTGAGGGAAAGGTTAGTTTGCTTTTTATTTCTTGTATTTTGTATTACTTTATTGCCTTTTTCTATTTTGAATACTGTGATTTGTTTTCTTTACCTTGTTTTACTTGTATTCTGCTTTTAACTGCATATTAAAACTTGAAAAAAGACCACAGCTCTGTCTCTTGTGAGTCAGGCAGAAATCAGAACAGATCAATTAAGGACTCACACATAAGACAGAACAGGTCAGTTAAGGTTAATCTGCTGTGAACTTAGGGGGTAGAGCTAGTAACTAAATCTTCTATTTAAGGGGTAAAATAAAACATTTCAGAGATTTACTAGAAAGGCTCACCCAGACTCTGCTATACTTTGCTGTGAGGGAAATGTTATTTTGCTTTTTATTTGTTGTATTTTGTATTACTATATTGCCTTTTTCTATTTTGAATACTGTGACTTGTTTTCTTTACCTTGTGTTTTACTCGTATTCTGCTTTTAACTGCATATTAAAAACTGAAAAGAGACCACAGCTCTGTGTTTTGTGAGTCAGGCAGAATTTTTTTCTCCACCCTCCCACTTGGTTACTGTTGTTTTCTTAAACACCACTCTCTTTTTAGTTGCCTGCCCCTTATGTTAATTTGACCATATATCTCATTTCCTCTCTGCTTTTACTGGCTTGTGTCAGTAAGTGCAAAATTATCATTTTGTGAAATCACTCACCTTCAGCTATTTAAATGTATTGGCCATTCTACTGTATTCCATAGTACCAGAATACAAAAGTGACCACCCCCTTTCAATCTATCTTGCTGTTTTAAAAATAGTGACTCTCCACTAAAACTTAACTTTTTAGACATGTAAAACTTAAATTACCTACTTTCACATCTAACTCCATTAGTGCACACTGCAGTGTTTAGGATAAACCATTTTTTTTCATATTACCTTTAAGCATCCCTGTGACTAGCACTTGCTCTAAAATCTGCTGGAAAGCACTAGGAAGCCTTAAACTGATACAAGCACTCAACTCTCCTTGTTAATAAGGAGAAATTAATCGTAGGCATTAAACAGCCTATAATTGAAAATTACCTTGCTAAGGTAAGGGGAAACAGCTCTTGCATTTTACAAAAAAAGCACCAAAACAGGCATGTCCAAGGGTCAGCTTCCAGTGATTTCTCCTGTCCACCTGGTGAATCTGAGTATACTGGGGCAATGCAGCAATTGCCTCATGTACACAGAAAACCCTCTCCTCTTACCACTCAACACTACAACCTGTGAGAGATGTACTTACATAGCCAAACTGGAAGCAAAGCTCTCTCCACCCAAGATTGTAATAGACAGTCAAGAGGAGAAGGTAAACACCTGCACTACACCTCAAGCAGCACATAGCCCTTCTAAACCCACACCACCAACACCCTCACATAGCAACACTAAACTCTCATATGTGGATGCCCTTAACAGTAACCTGCCCAAGCAACAAGGACCTCTGAAGATGAAATGCAAACAAACACCAATCACAACCAAAGTATCACATAGCTCACTACACAGTGTGCCATCCAACAACAGCCCCTAAGGCAGGACAACGTACCCAACACTTTAGTCATATGTGACTCTATAGTCAGGCACACTGATGTCCCACTCACCAGGCTGAACAACGGGAAAATTACAGTCAGCTGCCTGTCGGCTGTCAGGATCCGCCACATAAGGCATGCACTCAAGTAACTCCACAACAAGTACAAATACAACTCTGTCATTGTCCATGTTGGAGTGAATGACTTGAGACGTACCTCCCTGGACTACATGAAAAGAGACATGGAAGAGCTCTTGCATCATGTGGCCCAGGCAGGTATGACCCTAGCCCTGAGTAGCATCTTGCCTTTGCCCAGAATGATACCACAGTATAAGGACAAAATGATTGACTTCAACAATTGGCTAAGCTTCTGGTGTCATTCAAAGGGGATCCAGTATCTGTCTGCCTGGGATGACATGATCGACAGACCATGATGCTTTGCCAGAGATGGTCTGCTCCTATCACCCCTGGGATTCAGGTTAATGGCTAAGGCTGTTGCCAACCTTATAGTGCCTTTTTTAGACAAAGTTCAAAGGACAAAACCACGACCATAACAGGTACAAGCATGCAAAATCTGAAGGTAATGCTACTCAATGCTAGAAGACTAAACTTCAACATGTACTCTCTAGAAGCACTCCTAAAAATGGAGAACATTGATATCTATGCAGTAACTGAGACCTGGTACAAGGCTCCAGTGAGCACCCCTGCAATACCAGGCTACCATTCTTACCACACTTTTCGTCCACCAAACCAGGACCAAAACACTAAAGGTGGAGGAAAGTCCATGTTCACCAAGGATATTCACACCACAAGGCTAGTTGCCCAACACAATGAGTCTGAAATTCTCCAGGTGCAACTAACACTAGGTAAGACTGCAATCCAAATTATAGCTTGCTACAGATCGCCCACCATGCTCCATGATTCTCACTACACCTTTCCAAACATACTAGAAAATATTAAGATACAACCAAACACCCTAATATTGGGTGATTTCAACTACCCTGCCATTAACTGGGAAAACTACTCGTGTACCAACACCTTTGCCCAACGGTTCTTGGAATTCATAAATTCCAGTGCCCTGGATCAACTAATCCATAGTCCCACCAGGGGCTCCAATATCCAAGACCCAGTCATTAACAACATGGGAAATTGATGTACAACACCTATGGTCACCTCCTCATTGGTCAGGCCTGACCATAAGCTAATCACCCTTGACATCCACATCCCTCTCCCACCCCCAGTAAGGAAACCTCCATAAAAAACTTCTCCAAAGCCAACTTCATGCTACTCAAGTCAGAAGTGACAAACTTCATGACACCCATGCAGACGGGAACTGAATGTTCGACTGCTGAAGCCTACACTAAGGCACTGTATGTGCACATCCACTCATGCATGAATCGTGCCATCCCAAATAGAACCAAGATGCTCTCCTCCAAAAAAAGGAAGCCAATCTGGTGGTCCCCTGTCATAAACAAGCTTTATAACAAAAGGAAGAAACTGTTGCAGAGAAGAGGAACATCCCAGGATGCAAAAAACTCCCTTACCAGTCTCAGTAAGAAGCTGAGATACCTCATAAAACCCTCCAAAGCTAGTTATGAAAATAAAATTGCTAAAGATTTCAAAGACAACCACAAGGCATTCTATTAGCTATGTCAAGAATCTAAATAGCAATGCTCAGATCTGCTCTGAGCTACAACAGAATGGCATCAAATATACTGATCCCAAGGATATTGCCAATATCCTGGCAGATCGATTCAGTGCCAACTTCACCCCATATCACCCCCTAAAGGGCCCATCTTAATACCGAACGATTGCCAAATTCTAGTAATAATGGCCACACAGGTAAAAAACACAATCTCCAAAGCTAAGAATACAGCCTCCATGGGACCAGACGACATCCCGGGCTGTGTACTACATGAACTACAAAATGAACTGGCACCTCACTTAAGTGTCATGTTTAATCATAGCCTCACCTCAGGCTTCATGCCCACTGAGTGCCGCACAGCTACAGTTATCCCACTTCACAAGGGGATTCCACCTTGGATCCTGGGAACTACTGTTCCATCAGTCTGATGAGCCTGATCTGCAAGACCATGGAATGTATTATCATGGAACTTATAAACAAAGACAATGGCAAACTTCAAACACTGGACCCTATCCAATTTGGGTTCGTGAAGAGCCGATCTTGTCTCCTGAACCTGATTGACTTCTTTGAATCAGTCTCCAGAGCTGTGGACAAAGGTAAGGTGGTCCACACAGCCATCTGGACCTCGCCAAGGCCTTCAACACCATCCCCCACTCTGGAATCATAGATAAACTTACTAAGCTGGGCATTAATCCCTACATCACTTGATGGGTTACCAACTGGCTTACTGACAGAACCCACACTGTAAAAGTAACTGACTCCAAATCCAGCTCCAGGCAAGTGACAAGTAAAGTACCTCAGGGTAGAGTCCTGGGACCGCTCTTGTTTGGCATCAACTTCTCTGAAGAACAGTCCAACACTAAGGGACTCTGGCTAACAAAATTCACTGCATGACTGCAAACTGGGAGCCATTACTGAATCCATAAATGATGTGGATATTCTACAAAAAGGCCTTACAGAAACATCTGGTTGGTGCCAGATCCATGGGCTCAAGCTCAAGGTCAAGAAAAGTATAGTTATCCCCTTCCAGAAAAAAAACATGTACCCATGAATTACCACATAGGTGGCAGTACACTATACACCAAAAGTGTGATAAGAGACTTAGGGATACAGGTGGACAGTACTCTCACCTTTGATAACCACATCACCACAACAGTCAGGAAATCCTTCTATGTGGCACACCTCATCACAAAGGGCTTTTCATCCAGAAAAAGGAGGTCATTGTCCCACTGTACTCATCTCTCATTAGACCCATTATAGAATACAATGCCCCATTTGGCATATACCTCTCAAGACATCTGCAACAACTGGAAAGGCCGCAAAAATACCTCACTAAAAGAATCACAGGCCTAAAGCAGATGCCCTATGCTTACAGCCTAAAAAAACTCCAGCTATACTCTGTCACATATCTTCTACTCAGAGGTGATCTCTGGTTAACATACAAGGCCATGTCAAACTCAGTGCTGTTGGACATGCTACACTTAAAGAAATCCCAATCCCTCAGAGCCACACAGTCCAGAGATCTAAACTTTGTCATCACAATGAACAAAACATGCTGGAGGGATAGGTTCCTGACCCAGAGACTCCCCAGACTCTGGAATAGACTGCCCATACATGTCAAGCAGAGCACCTCTTTGGGCCTCTTCATAAGGAATCTTGATGACTGGATGGGAAATAAGAAATTCATCCCGGGGATCATGTCATTTGCCCTGCTAGACAGGGGTCCAGGGAAGTAAATATTGTGGGAAGAAATAGTCGGAGAATTGTTATGTCTAAGCTTGTATAGGCCCTTGGGCCGATAGCCTAGTACCAACCTATGAACCTATGAGGGGTCCCTAATGCACTTGTGTAGCTTTGGTATGCCAAATATACTCAGTATAACAGGGAAAGAAACCATGAAATATGAATATATTTCTGTAGTAATCTGACCCTGAGCCAAAGGGTCATCAATAATATAATTAATTTTCAAAGTGGAAATATTCACCTTTTTGAGGGAAACTTCCTCATTGCTATCATCACATAATAATCCAGTCATTCAATTTACATAGCTATGGTCATCCATAATATCTACCCCACCTCACTTGTCCACCTTCATAATCCTCAATGATCCATCATGACTGTGATTTTAACAATAATCTTTCACTCATAGTCAAGTTAGAAAATTCAGTATAGTAATTGCTAGTAAACACTTTTTTTTAAATCCAGTTCACATATTTTTTAAACAAAATCAACAGAGGATGCAAGGGTGCTAATACACTTCTCCTATGCAATCTATCTGCTATTTCTAAAAAATCCCCCTGATCTTTAAAAATCAAGTGAAAATTCAATTTTATTAAAAACAACTTAAGGTCCACCATTGTATCAACAATGTTTGTTCTTGTTTGGTCAGGAACAAAGTTAAAATCTTTTGATAACAAATTTGCTACATAAGCATTTATCTTTGTGTCACTGTAGTTAAATAAATTGAAGTCCCCTTGTTGGTTGGAAATAATCACTGGACCACTCCAGACATCAAACTTTCACCATGTTCTTGTTCCCTTGCCTGTTTGAATAAGACTGCCCTGACTATGTGGTGTGCTGGAACATTCCCCCTAGCCATTGTTGGATTGATCCCTATCATTCATTCATCAGTCTCTCTGATCTCTTCATAGTGGGATGTTCCAACCGGGGTGCCCTAGGAGCATCATTGGAAGACATTTCACTGGACACTTCTGCAGTTTCACCATATTCTTATCAAATACAAAATGCAGCCTAGGATAAGCTTTCATGTTCTTATCATCATTTCTGTCACTCTCAATGTTTTTACTCTTACATGCACAAATATCCCTAAAAAGTTTGCTAACATCCACACATTTTTTTGTATTTATTTTCATAATTCTGAAAGAGTAAATCAATAGTGATTATCTGGTGACATTCGTTGATCTCAAACTCCAACTTGTCCATCATCCTCTGATTGTGTATAATTAGTGCCTCCATAAGCTTGCACCTTTGTCTGACAAATAACCATTAACTCCCAATGCAAATCAGAGTTTTCATTTTACCCCATTGGGTATTTCCAATACTTCAGCCTCTTCCACACCTGTTTGGCCTTGATGGACTCAAGGAAATAGCTGTTCTCCAATTGTAACTTAAAAATTTTCCTAAGCTTGTACTCAAAGGAACTGAGTAACTCATTGTGGCATCTGTAAACCTTTGGCACATCCTTCTGGAAAAACTAGTCATGAATACAATGGGTCTTTCTCACAGTTGCTTCCTTGTTATTCACTTTACCAACTCACTCCCCATTATTCACAACACTAGGAGCAAAGTGTGGTCTGTTGCAGGCCCAGTAAATTAATTCTTGAAAGCCATTATAAACTCTCACCTTCAGCAGCTGAGATAACTGTCTAGTCAACATAACTAGCAACTCAGTAAAATTCTCCATTATTTGTATTAGCTCATCAGATGCTGCTACTGTGACCACTGCAGGGATGTCAGTACCTGCTATAGATGACATAATGGCAGCAATTATCCACAAAACTACCGAACCAGGAACCAAAAAAAGTTCACAGATAATTCAAATCATTATAGAAATGAAAGCAACAAGTATATAAAGTTATAACATTATATGCTTATAATAATTGAAAAGAAATGGAACATTTATTTTATCAGATTTTAGACTATATAGTGATAAATATGATTATTACAGTAACAATAGACTTTAACAAAGGAAATGATAAAAGAACAATATTAGAAGTTATAAGATGGAGTAAGTTAAAACTTTGGGACAAAAATTCATGGACTTAAAAAGGGGTATGTATACAACTGAAATAGATTATTTTATAGTATTAGAAGGTTTAGCAATAGGATAAGGGGGTTGTTGAAAGAAGATTTTCTGATCATCTTGCAATATGGCTAGAGATAAAGCAAACCAAGGAATATAGAAAAATATGCAAAAGAATAAAAAGGATAAATTAGAAATCATGGAATGAAGAAGGAAAGAGATTAATAATACAGTTATGGAAAGATCATATAGCTATTAGAACATTTTATAAAAACTGGTCTGAATGGTGAATGATATTTTAAGGAAAAATAAAAAAAATGTTTTTTGCAGTGGCAATATGATGTGAGAAAGGCTTAGAACATAATGATTATTAAATAGTAAGGGTTATTTTTGAGGAGATTGATATAGTACATAAACTTGTTAGTGCTTGTGCAAAAAAAGTCAACTATATTAAGAAATTTGAAGTAAGATATAGTTTCTTTCTGGGGAACACAAGCCCTTGGGTTTGATAGAAGTTTGTGAACTTAACAAACATTTACAGTTCTGAATCAAAGATTGAACTACTTACATTAACAAATCCAATTTGTCACTGGGGTGCAATATTGGCTTTAAGTGGAGGGAAAAGGAATGTCAGAATGCATGGGATAAGTGAGTACAAGTTTGGGACTTTTTTTTTAAAACATGTCTAATCCTTTTGTTTGTTGCAATTTTAGTGGTTCCTTGGAAAATCATGGTAACAAGCATATTGACATTCAAGTTGTTTTAAAACATTTTGAAAAGAAAGCTTCCAAATATCTAAGTTTAGTTTATGATAACTTTTATTTCAGCGATGGTATTGACGTAACAATTGTTCCCAAGGGTCTCAGAGTCAAAAAGTGTCCTAATGGTTTAGACTCTAAATATCTATTTTATAACAAGTTTGTATATTTTTATAGCAATATGGGGTTTGAAATGTGCAAAAGCTAATTGAACATAATGAACAGGCTATTTCTAAGTGAAACAGCGAATTAAAAGACTTGGATTCATGCATTTTCAAGTTTTCTCATCAGGATCTTGTTAAATATGATTATGTCAGCATCTTCATGAATATGCATAGGGGAGTCTTAACTATAGTGCAGAAAAAGAAGAAGAAGCTCTTAAGGGATACAATTGCATACAAGGAGGGGACTGCCTTCCCACTCTGTGCTTCCATCTTGCAAAGGGATTTTCAATTTGGTTGTGCATCGCTGGAATAACAGAGGATGTTGGTGTTTGGAACAACTATGAAAATGCTAATAGTACCAATTTTTTACCAACAGAACAGCTGAAAAGACTTGAAAGGATAGCAAAACAACAAATATTTTTTTTTTTTTTACCAATGGAAGCAGTCCAGAGAGATCAAAAGTTCCAACAAGAGGAAATGAAGATATTGGAGATGCAGCATGTAGATTGCAGTAACAAGTCTTGTTTTGGGGACAACTATATTCTTTTAACTGATAATATTTATAATGTAATCAAAGAAAATGTTGATAGTGATCAAACTGGGTTGTTAAAGAAGGGGCTTTTGTACCCAGCAAGTGTGCTAACATAATTAGTACATTATTAGATTTAAAACTTTAATGCAGGAAATTAGTCTTGCAGTATATCTTTAAAGATGTGGTTTTGAATTAAAGCAACAAATTTAGACTCTACTGTATTTTATCCACCTTTGCAGTCCACTATCCAAGCTTTTCATGATTCCTGTAAAAGTGATGTTATTAGTCTATGTAGTAAGAAAACCGAACATAGATACTTCAATCATATTTAAAAAAGAAAAAATCTGTTATTAGAGATTCATAAGAGGTATGATTTAAAGTTCATGAAAGCTGATAAGGGTGACGGAATAGTTGTTATCCACCAGGTTGATTATGTTACTTGGAGACAATCTTAAATATGTTCTTGAATATAAACTGCTATTTTTAGCTGATATCCGTTATAGATAGAAGTTTATTGACAATGTATTTCTTGATTTGTTAGCTAACAAGCACATTACTTTAGAGTTAAGCCAGTTTATGAATGTGGAAACTCCTAAGATAGCTATACTCTTTGGAATACCCAAATTACATTGTCAGCAATTTTCTTTACCATTCAGACCCATTGTTTCTGCTTCAGGTAGTGCCACTGAAGGGATTTCTATTTTTTAGATTCTCTATTCAATCTTTTAGTACAGAAGTAGAAAAGTTACGTTAAGGACTCTTGGGACTTTTTAAATTCTTTAAGGTCTTTTAAAATTGAAAATGTTCAGTGTACTTTATTCACTTTGGATGAAAAGTCCCTGTATACAAGTATACCTATTGATAAGGACCTGGAATATCTTAGATTATTTTTGTCCAATTTGACCAATATTTCAAATAATATGATTAACACTTGTTGCCTGCTGATGGAAGTGATGTTAGAAAGCAATTTTTAATGGAAAGTATTACCAGCAGTAGAAAGATATTGCAGTGTGTAGGCTATTGTTGTACCATTCTTTGCTAATTCAGGTATGGGAAGGCAGGAGTCCCAAGATTTAAGTGACTGTATTTTTTTAAGCAGCATGCTTTTTTCTATAAAAGATTTGTGGATGAATTATTTTTGATTACAGCTAGCCCTATTGAAGGCATTGATAAGCTTGTTCTAGAATTAAATAGTAAATGGAATTTTTAGTTTTTATTTTGGGCCATATGGGGTCCAGTGTTATTATTTAGATATACTGGTTAGTTATGATGTACAGTAAGGCATTTTTCTAGTAAAGTCTTTAGAAAACCATATTTTTCTTATAATTATTTACATTATACTAGCGTCCATCTGAATTTTATCAAAAAGAATATACCTAGAGGACAAATGATTAGGCTTTTAAGATTAACTATGGATGAAAACACTTTTTAGATGGAATCAAAGAACCTTTTGATATGTTCTCTGATGGGGGTATGAGCAGAGCAAGTTACAATGTTTGTTTGTTTGTGTCTTTCGGCTTTTCCCGGTTAGGGGTCGCCATAGCGGAACTCTGGTCCGCTAATGATTGGCAGTAGAGTTTTACGTGTTGGCTTGCCGGGCCTAACGCACAACCTTCACAGCAAGTTAGAATGTACTGCTGCTAAAATAAGACATAAAACGAATGAAGCCTTTCCACTTGTTTTATTGGCTTGCATTCCTATTAAATTATTAGTGGATCAAACAAATTACAGAAGCAGTTTTGTTTTACAAATGAAAGTTGATGATTGCAAAACAAGAAATATTACTGTGGACAACTTGAAAAAATTTTAAAGGTAATCCCAAGATTTACTAAATTATAGTTTATAGTCCCAGTTTTATTTATAAGAGGTCTAGATATATCAAATAGTAGTTAGAGTCTGGAAGCACAAAAATGCCTATAACGAACACTAACAAAGCTGAAGGCATGTTTAACTGTGGTTTTTGAAGTGAATGCAATTTCATATTAGAAGGGCCTAATAATTTTGACTCATTTAAGACTATTGAGCATTCTGATTGTAATTCTGTGGGGATAGTATATATTGTGATCTGTTCATAGTGTGAAGCATTTTATATGGGCATGACTGCCCGTAAGATATCCAAAAGAATTAAGGAACATTTATATCCCATTAAATCAAAAGATGTAAATACATACTCAGGTTTGCAAATTTTGAAAGAAATGTTATTTTTCAGGTTTAGAGTATGTAAATTTGATTATAAGGGAGGTTGTTTTAAGAATTCTCTTGAGAAAAGGGAAAGTCTAATACGGCTCCTGGATCAAATGAAACGGTCAACATTAAATGTTATAAAGGATAAAGTATATGCCATTTAGGCTTTTAGTAAAGTCTCTTTAAATCTGTTTGAATGGAATTAAGTGTTTGATTAATGCTGTTTTTCATTAAGTCTTTATAATTTAAAAGTACTGTTGTTTATTGTAACTTTATTCTAATGAAGTCCTGTGCTGAACAAAAGTGCTAAATAGTATAAAAGTTATTTTTCTTCTGAGATGTCTTTCCTGGGTGATTTTCTATTTGTGTTTACATTTTTTTCATCCTGCTTTCACTTGGCATTTGAATGTCTGAGATGAAAGAATCATTTAGTATATTAGCAATGTCTACTAATTATGGTGTTTTAGAGTGTATAGTTTGTGTTTTTATTGCTGCCTTATTATCTCTACATAAAATATGTTTAATTTCTTCAGAATATGATCTAAACAGGAATGATGTTTAAAATGATTTATATCTTTATTAATAACTGAATTCAAATGCTTTTGTTGCTATTGTAGCTTTCCATCTTGAAATAAGAAATATTTGTAATCTTCTAAGAAGACTGGAAATTTTCTGAAAGTACAAAGCTTTGCCACTGTTCTGGTGCATCTGTTTGAGGTTTCTGCTAATTCAGGATCACTTAATACCTATGGCACATTGCTGTTTTATATGGCAAATTTGTTTTTGTATGAAATAAGTGTGGAATTAAGCACATTAAGAGCATATATAACCTCATATGTAAGGGGTTTAGGTCAGTAAAGTACAGAAGGTCATCAAATAGGTATGCCATCTGGTCATAATGAATAGCCCTTAACTAATATTACAGGATGCTCTTTCATTTTAATGGGAAGCAAGGGAATAAGTGGTAGTGATTACTGTTTGTATTAAGTAAAACAGATGGCAATTGTGTTTATCTGGCAAGATGATAAGATGAAGTCAGTTGGTATATTATTGTGGTTGTTATTCAGATTTGGATGTGTTGGGGATGAAGCTGCTGCATTACACCAAAAATGAAATGTAACTAGGAGACCCAACCCATGCAATTTAATGTCACCCAGAAGAATGAAGTATTTGTTCTCAGAAGAATAAAGCATTTTTGGAATCCAGTTAGCTTGTTATTCAAGAAGGTAATTAAAGATTGACAGTGAAGATGGCAGAGATTTAGGCTGCAGTAATGGTAAAGTCACTTTTTCCCTCAGCTTTATTGACTGCTACCAATCTATCAACAGTCCCATTGTGTTTACCTGACGTTTTTGGCAAAGTGGTATTAAGGTGTTTTACAAGATGCTTGACATCATTTACTAGTATTTTCCCTGAGTACATTTTTAAAAGGGGTGTGGCTTGAATCTGCAAAGGGGGAAGTCAGATGTCCAGTTTGAACCAGATTGCAGAGATATTATGTGCGACTGGTTTAAACAGAAAAAAATGCAGTTTTAGTAAGAGGTAGAGTATCTGTGTGTGTGTGTGTGTGTGTGTGTGTGTGTGTGTGTGTGTGTGTGTGTGTGTGTGTGTGTGTGTGTGTGTGGTGTGTGCCTGTGTACCTGTGCTGATGGGATCATGTCCACACCTAAGTGGTCGAGAATGAGCTTTTACCTAGTAGCATTCTTGTAAGAGAAGGAGATAAAGTCATAAGAATGATGTAAAGACAAGCTGAAAGTTAAAAGGATGAACATAATCTGAATCAGTATGACAGAGTGCTGATAAACAATGTTGAAAATGGCAACTTTGAATTTTGAAATGGAACGTTAGCTTAATGATGACCTGGGTTATGCAAAAAGGAAGGAGGGGTAGAGACAGGGTTTGCTCAGAAGATCCCACCTAGTGAAAAAGTACAAGTGAACATATTTGAAGAGAGAAAATTGGGTTTATCAGAAGCTCTTAGCAATCCTATCAAGTGTACCAACTGAATGTCTAAGTTGTTAAACAAAGTAAAACGTATCACTGAGAAAAGATGTTCAAATTTTTAAAATGTTGAAATTCATATGGTTGATACTGTATGGTCGAGAATTTAAAAAGTAAAAAAAAATTAGAAAATAACACAAATGGTTTTCTTGCAAGGAGGCAGATCACCCTGCACCATCCGCACCTCCTGCTAATTATATATACCAGCTCTGAGATCAAACTACAATGGGGAAAAGGGCACATTCCCTCATCCCCACTGTACAGTAATCTCAGTAGGATCTGTTCAACTTTATAAACTGTTAATCAAATGGTCTCCTCTATATGAATTTGAGAATTTTAAAAATGAGATCATATAAATAGACCCCTTTTTTAAGTATTACATAAATATAACAATGCTGCTGTTGTCATACTGAACTATATAAACATGTTTTAATATTTCAACAGGTATACATCAGACTTATAAACTTTTGGTGAACTTACAATCCTCTTAACTGCATCTTAGTAATGATACTCTCTCTGTGAAAGAAGTATTACAGATTACATTAATATACTGAAAATATCGTAATTCATATCAATCAATGCATTAATAACATCTTCAGTCGTCTGTATCCCATGCAAGCACTTTTAGATTTTATTTCTAACATCATTACTTATTATATACTGCCATTTAGTTGTTTCTGACCTGCCTTATAATGCAATGTTTTCTAAAATAAGATCTGTCTTGTACCCTTATACAATTGGACAACAAATCCTAATATTATCAGAGACCTGCATTGTAGCTAAGTATGCAGAGTACATCTGTGATTTTACATCCTTGAAATTTGTTGCAGTGTTTCTCTATAACATGTAACCAGTGGCAGACCATATTAACGAAGTGAATATTTAATTATTTGTAATTAAAAAGATTTAATATTTCCACTAGTGTGGGTCTATACATACATTTTTGCTGTCACTTAATTGCTTGTATCACTATCAGACATGATGCCCTGTGTATCTTACTATCCCCGGGATTCATGAAGCTCGGCGCAAGGCCGGCGTAAGGCCTGCGCCGGCGGTGCATGGAATATCCGGCGCAGTAGCGCCATATACATATTAATGAGAGTGCACCGGAATCACAGACACGTGCGTAGTGTACGTGAGCGAGCCCAGGTAGGATGCGTCTGGAGGCGTGTCTAAGCCGGCAGGAGGTGAGCAACCTAATGTGCTGACAGCCACGGTCCGCCCACAATAGTAATGGCAGCAGCCAGGTCCCGTGCAGAATGAAACGCACGTACAGTACGCAACATAGTCCCCATTCCAAATCAACGGAGAAGCAAATAGAAGCCACCAAGGCATAAGTGTACCCGTTCAAGGAGCAAAGGATACGCATAAGACCGCCGCCGTCCGCAATGTACTGTCAGTGTTTACACTCAGAGAAGGTGTACAGCCGCATGTCAGCGCGCACCGAGATAGCAGCAGCGACTAAGGTCACCACCTGTCCCACTGTGTTTGGGGCAGTCTCTCCATGGACAGTTGTGTCCGCAAAAAACGTATTAGAAATGGCTGATGTGCTACGAATGTAGGACACAATGATATCCCGTATGTAATGTAATGGTAGCATGAATTGGTTATTTCTGTAACAGAAATACCGAAATGACACAATAAACAGAATAAGCAAGGAAATTGCCACAATAATAAGCAAATTATTTAGGCAAACAAGTGAATTTCTATGCTATATAGTGACCGTTTGTATGTGTCAGCCTGTAAAGGCAGATGTGAGTCCCGGAAATATCCCAGATCGGAAAATGGAAAGGTGGAAACCCCAGCAGCGACATGGGCATGGTCACCAGGGTTACCTGCTGTCCCAAAGTGCCATGGACAGTCCCTGATTGGACAATCGTGTCCCTGCAACAATCGTAAAAATGGAAAATGACCTGCGATCCCCTGCCACGCAAATTCCTGCAATATACATGTAAATAGTAGCATAAAACATATACATTACGGTATGGAACACAGACATGGCATAAGAAAATAAATAAGGAACCCAAACGCTAACAGAATAGGCTCATAGTATGGCAAACAAGTGAAGTTCTGTCAACTGCACTAGCCCTGGGTATGTGTAGTCCTGCAAATATCGAAGTGTCCACATAACATGCCCCACCATGGGCATTGGAAAAGGTGCCAACCATAATGGTCACAAGCAGTAGTGACAGTACATAGCCGGTAGCTGTGCCGACATAACAACAGTAAGGAAGCAAGATACCCCAAACACAGGCAAACATGTGCATAGCAACATATCCCAGACCCAGCAACATCTTTGTTGCATACACCGGATGGTGTATGATGAAGTGTAATATCCAGAAGCAGAACACATGCATTCGGATGTACTACACAATAGCCTCATTGTACATGTCAGTCACACCCATGTATACCCCTGCACCCAAACCTGCTAGCATCCGTGTGCAGCTATACAACCACACACAATGTGCATACCTGAACTGTGGTAAGATGTTTGTGTTAGGCAATGCCAGCGGCAAATCATTACCCACATGTCAGCAACCCACCGCAGGTACAGATATGTAAATGGCTGCATGTGAATGTGTCAGCAGAATGTGTACATCCGGCATGTAGTATGTACCCGTCCAAACCATCTAGGTTTGCATACGACACGATGCACATAAGTGTACACATGTGGACAAGTCGGGTCGGTGGACCACCGCATCGACGATCATCTCTGCAGTGAAGTCGATCACATATAGCGGAACAGGTGCCTAACACACAGGACATCCTAACAGGGTGCTACAGGCAAAGAAGGAAACTGGGACATCACATGTGGAGATGAGCGTGGCTGGACGGACAAATACACACGGTCAAGGTAAAGGATGGAACAACATGCATATGGCTGGATGGATGTTGTTAAGTAAAATATATAGAAACACATATGAAGTTCCAGTTTACACTCGGAATACTATATAATGTATTGAATTGTACCGTACAATATGGCAGCAGAACTAAGCCTGCATGTAATTGGTGAAGCTAAGCTGTACTGTGATGGAATTCTGAACCTGGCAGTAAGCAGGACAGCAGGCTCATGTCTGTCATCATTAATTATTTGCTGGGTTACAGAACAATAAATGTATGTACATGCATAACAGCACTCCTTCCCCAGAGGAGGATGGCCTTGTGAGCTCAATGGAAGATAGCAGTACAACTCCCTACCAGACAGACAAAGCAACGTATCAAGAAATTAACTGTCCACTGTATCGTAACAGTCTAGGGTCCTTGAAACAGCTACAATCACAAAAGGATACTGTAATGTACAAGGTGCCTTGCAAGCCTGTGTTATTCCCATGAGAAAACAATTTAAAAGCACGAGCCCAGCACCCACGTATGTATAGACTATTGCGGACCATAGTGATGGAAATGCCCTGTGACCGACCACGTCAGTAAGTTGGGCAAATGCTGATTGTAAACACTATATAAAGAAACTGCTTACTGTATAGAGTCAGACAAAACTCCCATACTTGGACTGTACATTATTTAGCCTGCCTGTGTACACTACTAAAACTGTCGAACCGAGCCTCCTGTGTTATCGGCTGTCACTTAGAAAAGTCTACTGATAACTACAGTCTGGTTGTAACAACTTATTTCACATCGTGATCCTTGTAATCCGAATTCCTTGGTAAGCTACAGGTCAGAGTGCATGGCTGGTTAGACATGTACCGGAGAATATGCATAAATGGTTCTTCTTGAATGAAAAGACCTCCGACTGAATTGTTGTGTGTAAAGAGGCTGTTTACTGTCTGATCTGTGGCTGAAAAGCGGAAAACTGGATCCCAAGAAGAAAACGTGCAGCCTTAAACAGGAGGCCCAGGTAAGGAGTGTCTGCCTTTTGTGTCTATTGTAGATCAGGGACCAGACTACATTGTGTTTCTGTTAACTGTAGTGATATCGGTTGAAGACCTACCCACATACTGTTAAATCTGAACATAGGTCAGGGGAACACACAGCAGAGTAAATAGTGAATGTAGACACTACAGTGGATACAGGGAAGGAGACACGTGTTATGACAGAAGGGTGCGTAGCAGTCGTGTAGAGGATATGGGAGATTATTGAAGCAACAGATCATGTGATCCGCATTTGACGGTGGCGTGAAGAATATGCAATCGCAGAGAGCACATAATGTGAGTTACGCAGCAAAATGGGGTAATAAATATGACATTGATGGTATATTAGGCAACATACCGTTACTGAAACATTGTAACCGCTAAAAATCCGATGCATATGTTCCAAGGTAAACACCTGTTCCACCCTGAGAGGGATATGCCCTCTCTGGCCATCCGTGTCCTGTAAATAAACCGAACACATGTCAAATGTCCTGATATCTCAGGACAAACATTTCCCAGATATATATCAAAATGGTAGCATAAAAGAGTACCCACTGCCCACAAGGACACAGTCCGACAAGCTCTACACTTTACATATGCACAGTGGTGTCCATTGTAGGACCCAAAAATTGTGGAAAGAATCGAATAATGTGTTATTCCAACGCGTACCTGAACTCATTGTCGTCACAGGTACACATATGCACCGCAAGCGTGTTTAATGTTGCTGATAGCTGTCCATGTAATGCAGCACAGATGCACAGAAATACCCAGGGTACCGGGTCCATAGAACTGCATCCACATCACACTTCCGCACACATGACGGATGTGTAATGGGTACTGTCAATTGTTGCAGTCAAGGGATTCTGGGTATGTAGACTCTGTGCTCGGTGTTGTTTCGCAGGCAATCCTTTCTCCCCCGTGGGAGGATGTGTCGCGTATCACCTGCCTCAGTCTCCGCTAATAATGCAAACCATACTCCGGAGAATGCTAAATGTAGGTGTGTAATGTGTACAGCCCCATACTACTGTCCAGTAGGCAATTGTCATGGATGGACACCCGTATGGCCAGAATGGCACCCACAACTGCAAACCGGGTAAATGACATAGCGGGAAGGCATAACACAGGAAATACACATAGGGACTACAGTTGACATTCCACATACAAAGCAGGACCGTCGTGCCAACACCGGCATACACAGCACTCAATCTGCCAGCAACAGACTGAGGAGCACCCGCTACCGTACAAGCGTAACAGATGTGCGACCTGTGGAACACATACTAATGGCACACACACAACGTCAAGTAGGATATGTAAACTATGGCTTTCCCACCTATGAAGACAACATGGTTAAATGAATGCATAGGTAAGCAACATGTTCTGGTGGTGTTATAGTGGAAATACAGTGGCGGATATGTCCCATTGGGGCGTCTGCCGTTTAAATTGAGCATTTGCTAACCAGCATCTTTGGATGTATGTAATTTGTCGACAGTAGTATATCACCTGGTTATGTAGCACCATGTGGAATGGGTAGTCCAACAGACATCCGCGATTTCTGAACACACAGTATCAGTGAAACCCACTGCTCACAAGGACACAGTCCGACAAGCTCTACACTTTACATATGCACAGTGGTGTCCAATGTAGGACCCAAAAATTTGTCTAAAGACAGGAATGCCGCCTTCTTTCAACACTTAAGTGAACTCATTGTCGTCACAGGTACACATATGCACCGCAAGCGTGTTTAATGTTGCTGATAGCTGTCCATGTAATGCAGCACAGATGCACAGAAATACCCAGGGTACCGGGTCCATAGCACTGCATCCACATCACACTTCCGCACATGACGGATGTGTAATGGGTACTGTCAATTGTTGCGGTCAAGGGATTCTGGGTATGTAGACTCTGTGCTCGGTGTTGTTTCGCAGGCAATCCTTCCTCCCGCCCTGTGGGAGGGATGTGTCGTAGCACCTGCCTTACTCTCCGCTAATAATGCAAACCATACTCCGGAGAATGCTAAATGTAGGTGTGGAATGTGTACAGCCCTATACTAGTGTCCAGTAGGCAATTGTCATGGATGGACACCCGTATGGCCAGGATGGCACCCACAACTGCAAACCCGGGTAAATGACATAGCTGCGGTAAGGCATGACACAGGAAATACACATAGGGACCACAGTTGACATTCCACATACAGAGCGGACTCGTGCCAACACCGGCGTACACAGCACTCAGTCTGCCAGCAACAGACTGAGGAGCACCCGCTACCGTACAGCGGAACAGATGTACGACCTGTGGAACACATACTAATGGCACACACACAACGTCAAGTAGGATATGTAAGCTATGGCATTCCCACCTATGAAGACAACATGGTTAAATGAATGCATAGGTAAGCAACATGTTCGGTGGTGTTATATTGGAAATACAGTGACGGATATGTCCCATTGGGATGTCTGCGGTTTATATGAAGCAGTTGGTAACCAGCATCTTTGGATGTATGTCAATTGTTCACAGTACTAAATCAGCTGGTTATGTAGCACCATGTGGAATGGGTAGTCAAACAGACATCCGCGATTCCTGAACACACAGTATCAGTGAAATCCAATGCTCACAAGGACACAGTCCGACAAGCTCTACACTTTACATATGCACAGTGGTGTCCATTGTAGGACCCAAAAATTTGTCTAAAGACAGCTCTTCCGCCTTATTTAATCACCTAACGGAACTCATTGTAGTCACAGGTACACATATGCACCGCATGCGTGTTTAATGTTGCTGATAGCTCTCCATGTAATGCAGCACAGATGCACAGAAATACCCAGGGTACCGGGTCCATAGAACTGCATCCACATCACACTTCCGCACACATGACGGATGTGTAATGGGTACTGGCAATTGTTGCGGTCAAGGGATTCTGGGTATGTAGACTCTGTGCTCGGTGTTGTTTCGCAGGCAATCCTTCTTCCCGCCCTGTGGGAGGGATGTGCGTAGCACCTGCCCTACTCTCCGCTAATAATGCAAACCATACTCCGGAGAATGCTAAATGTAGGTGTGGAATGTGTACAGCCCTATACTAGTGTCCAGTAGGCAATTGTCATGGATGGACACCCGTATGGCCAGGATGGCACCCACAACTGCAAACCCGGGTAAATGACATAGCAGCGGTAAGGCATGACACAGGAAATACACATAGGGACCACAGTTGACATTCCACATACAGAGCGGACTCGTGCCAACACCGTACACAGCACTCAGTCTGCCAGCAACAGACTGAGGAGCACCCGCTACCGTACAGCGGAACAGATGTGCGACCTGTGGAACACATACTAATGGCACACACACAGCGTCACGTGGGATGTGTAAACTATGGCATTCCCACCTACGAAGACAACATGGTTACATGAATGCATAGGTAAGCTATAACAAGTGGTGGTGTTATATTGGAAATATAGTGACGGATATGTCCCATTGGGATGTCTGAGGTTTATATGAAGCAGTTGGTAACCAGCATCTTTGGATGTATGTCATTTGTTCACAGTACTAACTCAGCCGGTTATGTAGCACCATGTGGAATGGGTAGTCAAACAGACATCCGCGATTGGGGAACATACACCAGCAGTGAAAAGCACTGGGCAGGTGGACACAGTCCAGCAACATCTAACTTGACATATGCACATCGGTGTCCATTGTAGGACCCAAACATTCTGTTCAGAGAATGCCTGCTAGCTTCCTGCATTACTCATGTGATCTAATTGTCGTCACCACGTCACAGGTACACATAGGCACGCATAGCGTGTTCAATGTTGATGATAGCTGTCCATGAACTGCAGCACACATGCACAGAAATACCCAGGGTATCGGGTCCATTCAGCTGCGTCCACATCACACTGCAGCACACATGAAGGATGTGTAATGGGTACTGTCCACTGTTGCAGTCAAGGGAGTCTGGGTATGTAGAATCTGGCCTCGGTGTTGTTTCGCAGGCAATCCTTTGTCCGCCCGTGGGAGGGCGTGCGTAGCACATGCGTCACTCTCCGCTAATAATGCACACCATACTCCGGGGAATGCAAAATGCAGGTGTGAAATGTGTACAGCCCATACCAGTGTATAGTAGGCAATTCACATGGATGGACAAGCGTATGACTAAGATGGCACACATAAATGCAAACCCAGTGGAATTACACTGCCGTAGTAAGGCATTACACAAGTCATACACATAGGGACTACAGTTGACATTCCCCATACAAGAAACACAGACAACCAGCCGATGAAGTCCAAAGCAAAGACGAGGTACTGTAGGGACCGTCAGTGACCAACCAGAGCACACCAAGAATTAAAGGCAGTCACCATAGTCTATTGGAGCCCACTTCGTCTGCTTCATAAGCAGACTTATTCAGACTACATACAATGCAGTCCAACCTACTACATTTACAAGCATTAATTGGTTGGTACATTAGATGTGCTAGGTACTAATTACATGCCTTAAAGGCAGACAAGCGAACAAACCTTACTTGGGTTACACATCCCACACAGTGAGGACATCAGACATTGCTTCGAAAGGTACAGTCTTCATCGGAAAATAGAAATATATGTACATATATGAAACATGAACCAACATAAAATGTTTTCCAAATGTCTGACTGTGTAAGCTACATATATATGTCCTACGGATTGTGCCAATATATTAACAGAACTGCAGACACCTAGTAATATGAATGAACCATAATATATACACATAAACCGTATGAATATGACTACTGTAAAATAGACCAACGAAATGTAAAGATTAACAATGTGCTAATGTAACATTCATTTAGAAGGTTACTTAAATAAATCAATCCAGACATCCATGTGTAAATACTAACAGAAGGCCAGCGAGGTGCTTGCCCTCACATGTACTGGGATGTCGTTCCACAGCATAGTGAGTGTCTGGGTGATGAATCCCCAACAACACGTTCGATTAATGACAGTGTCAAGGTGTACGTCAGCTGCCCTTGTGGTTCTGAGGATCTACCTTATTTACGTGAAGCATAGTCATCAGATCTGGGTTCGACCTAGCCGTGCATGCCAGGCACGGGTCACCTCTGGGCAAGTGGTATGCAACTGTATACAGATGGAATCCTTTCAGTCGGTCAGTATAACACATATACCTGAGACCCTGCATCCGTTTGTCGAAGAACTGTTGGTGCCTTTCCAGCTGCTGCAGGTGTTGGGTCAGATACATTCTGAACGGGCATTGTACCCAATCATAGGTCTATTGAGTGATGAGTACAAGGGGACAATGACGTGCCCTGATCTAGATGTGAATCCCTTCATGATGATGTGGGCAATGTGGAAGGTCTACCCAACTATGTTAGCAACATGTGTGTCTAACGAACGGTTAACAACAACATGTGTCCCCAGATCACTGGTAACCCCCTCCGTGTTCAGTGGACTGCCACCTATATGGTAGCTCGGGGTAACCTTGTTCATCCCGAAGGGTATGCCTATGCATTTCCTGGCATTTAGCTGTAGGACATGTGTCTGGTACCACTTATCCACATCTGTGAGGCACTCCTGAAGGATATCTGTGTCAGATGTGTGTCTGACTTTGGCATCCGGTTTGCAGTCGTATGCAAACATTGTCACCCATAACCCCTGTGTGCGTGTACATTGGAAACGTAGATGCTGGAAATAGTGGACCCAGGACTGAGCCCCATGGGACACCACGTGTGACTGGCTGTGAGTATGACATGGCGCCAGCAACTATGGCCATGTGTGTTCTGTGACCTAGCCCGTTTGCAACCCATATGGCGATGTATGGATTTACATTCAAGATGACGGGTTTATCAAGTATACCCGAGGGGTATTGTGTCGGCCTCTGCCGGGTTGAGGTAGGCTGTATGGACTGCTTTACCCTCAGCAATGGCCTTGGTGACTGATTCTACAAAGTGAAACACGTGTAAAGGGCATGATCTGACTATGACCAAGCTAAACTGGGTTGTATCCAAAGTATGCGGGTCCCCATGTCCTTATCTATGTGTCCCATTATGATCCATCTCCATGGCTTTGCAGATAAGGCTTGTCAAACTAATGGTATGGTAATACCCAGGGTCAGTGGAGGCACCATCTATGTGGAGTGTGACTACAGTCGCCCTGTGCTACTACTCAGGTACGTATCCTGAGGTGAGGCTAGGATTACACAGCTGTCCGAAGTGTGGGTTAAATTCCCCATAGAGTTCCTGGAGTGCACAGCTGGGACACCATGTGGACCCATGGATGTTGTGTTGACTGCCTTGGGGCTGGATGTGGGTAATGCTGGACATACCAACGGCAGGCGTGCCACGTTCGAGTCCGATGCCCAAGGGACCACACACATAGCCGGCCTTAGGCATAGGCCAAGTAGGTAGCCGTCTAGGGTGTTGCTCTACTCGGGGCACCTTTCCAGACTCTATTTGGTGTAGGTAGACCAGGAGGGGGGTAGCGGGTGACGTATCGGTGGCAACCTCTGCCTAGGTCACCACTTACCCTAAGGCCACTCTTCCCGTGGGTAATACAGCAGTACCCACACCCAGACGCGGGTCATCGCTAGGGTCATTGCTAGTATGGCACATCATCTACGTAAGGAAGGAAACCATATATCCCCAGACATAATGGCACAGCATAATGCCTGTTCGCCGGCCAAAGGCAGACATACGTCACCCGCGTCGGTGCGGACGTACTGCGCGAGATGTCCGTTAACAATGCCGACAATGTGTCGCTTTGTGAAACAAACTCCACAGAGACATTCAATAATAGACAACGACGGACAACCCGATGTCCTCGTGTCTGAGCTGTTCAACCTGTTACGCCATGTTAAATGTGTGTAGCACAGCGGAACCGGGCCAAACAAAGCAACGGACATGTCTGTGGCTCAGTGAAAGTCGTCACGCAATGTTAAACCCTTGTAATATTGCGACACAGGCCATACATACGGAGGGTTAGTAATGGCAGTAGGTTAGTTCGATCAGACCGTGTGCAATTAGTATAACGAGATCTACAACGGATACACCGGCCAATCGGCGCACACGGTTAAGACTAATTGGGGGGGGGCTGTGACATGGTACCATGGACACGGACAAAACGTGCCCATGTGTCTCATCTAACATTCGTACAGGGTCAGGGCGGTCCCGTACAGTGGGCGGCCAAGACCAAACCCAAAGCACCACAGCAACACCCTGACAATCGAAGGCCTGTATGCATATGGGATATAAGCAGCTGTCATCTGAACAGCCCTGTGGTGACGACATATGCATCCTGGGCCATGAGCGAGGGGGAAATATGAATGTTCAACATGCAGTACCGCACGTTTCCCAGCAGGAGAAAGGAAGCCTGTGGCGTGCGTGTGCGGGGGTGATATGTAAATGTACATAGGTACCACGGGTATGCATATTAATGACAACGAACAGCTAACGTGCACTGGACACAGTAAGAGTCAAGCGTGACTGCAGTCACGTTGGAATTATGACTATAGAACATATAGATGTGCACGGTGCAAAGCGTCCATGCTGCAAAGACTGTTACATATATAAAGCTGTAAGTGCTTTCTGCACACGTCCGTCAACGGATCAGACATATGTTACGAAATAGTCACAAGTAGCAAAACACGTAACCACACAGACACTGTAAACATATATAAGCGGACTACGGATATGCATGTGGCGCGCGCGTAACCCACAATCCGGACATGCGGTATGCGTGTGCGTGTGTGATCCAGTGGAACCAGGGAAGGTTACGGATGTCTCCTCCACTGCGTTTACATTCATAATTGTCAAATATATGCTTAAATAGTACCTATTGATTCCATGCTTTGTTATCGTAATGTTACTAATATACACATCGATATACAATAACCTGAGCAACACACTACATTCTAAGGTGCACTCTCACCAATTATCAACTTTGTGTCCGGATACTGATTGTATTTACCAATATTGTAGATATATTAACACATTGTTGCCGTATTATTGTTTCCATGAAGTAAGGCATGCAACACTGATATGTATATGTCACGTTATAATCAAGACTTGGAGCACTGTCCACCTAACTATGAGCAGGTTTATTGATTATTTCGCTTTAAACCGACTCTGAAGGAAGTGAATTAGGGACGGCTATGTCATGACATCCGTACTCCGACGGTGCCCCATGTTAGTAGTTGAGAGAGCTCAGTATCCTTTCACTGTGGAGTCTATCGTATTTGACAGTGTCTGTTTCTGCCGATATATGTTCCATAATGTCGTTTATGAAGATGGGCAGGACGCAAGGTTTGCTGTATTTACGCATACTGGCACGTGGATATAGATAGGCCATGTCATACAAATGATGGGTAGTCAAGCAGACATCCACGACTGGGGAACATACAGCGGCAGTCAATACCACTGGCCAGATGGGGACAGTCAAACACGTTCTACACTTTACAAATGCACATCGGTGTCCATTGTAGGACTCCAAAAATTCTGACTGTTTTGCCAGTATCCGCCAAGAACAGCCAATCCGAGTACAAACCGTGACTACGGCACAGCTAGACATATGCACCACCAGCGTGTTTAAGGTTGATGATACCTGCCCATGACATGCAGGACATATGAACAGAGGTCCCCAGACTGCCGTGTCCATACATGTGCGTCCATATCCCAGTTCCGCACATGAAGGATGTGTCATGCGTGCGAGGGGGTTGCAGCCCTGGTATCCTGGGTATGCAAAATGGGTCTCGGTGTTGTTAGGCTGATAATCCGTTGTCCGCCCGTGGGAGGGCTGCGGGTACAGGGCGATGCCTTAGTCCCCAGTAAGGATGCAAAGCACCCATAGGGTAATGCTAAAGGCATGTGTGAAATGTGTTCAGCCCTACATCAGTGTCCAGTAGGCATTTCCCAAGGATGGACAAGCGTCACGGACAAGATGGCACCCATAATAGCAAGCCTGGTGGAATCACACAGCCGTAGTAGGGCATGACACAGGACATAAAGATGGAAACAGCAGTACATACACCCCGTAGACATCCATCCTGCCATGCGAATCCCAGCGTACAGCAGCGAAGGTGCTATCCAGTATGTGGGGATCACCCGCCTCCACTCTGCGGAACATACCTGCGACCTGTGGAACACATATTAATGGCACACCAACAACGTCAACTAGGAAGGTCATACTATCGCTAAAATATGGAGTTCACACACATAACCGACATGCTGTCATGAATACAGAGGTTCTACATGTACCGGCTGTGTTATACTGACAATACAGTGGCGGATAGTTCACAATGGTACCTGTGAGGATTATGTAAAGCAGTTGCCAACCTGCAGGACTACAGTAACACCCTATGGGTAAATTGTGGAAGGACACGGGTTACGTAGCACTACATAATATGGGTAGGCGGACAGACATCCGGGAATGGGGAACATACGGCGGCAGTCAAACCCACTGGCCGAATGGACACAGTCCAACATGTCCCAAACTTTACATATGCACATCGGTGTCCATTGCAGGACCCAAATATTACTCCTTAAGTGAGTGTGAGCAACATAGTGTGAACCGGAAGAGGTGACAGCCGTGACTACGGCACAGGTAGATATATGCACCACAGGTGTCTTCAAGGGTGATGACAGCCGTCCATGAAATGCAGGACATATGAATAGGACTCCCCAGGCTGCTGCATCCATACACGTACTTCCACATCCCATTTCCGCACACATGAAGGGTGTGCAAGGGGTACTGTCGACGGTTGCAGACATGGGATCGTGGGTATGCATATATGGGTGTCGGTGTGGATTGGCAGATGATACATCGTCCGGCCCTGTGCGGACGTGGCCATGGCATATCGTTACTCCGCAATACTGATACCGATCATCCACCCGAAATGGAGAATGCAGCTGTCAAATGTTGACAGCCCGATACTAGTGTCCACTAGGCAGTTCCCATGGCTGGCCAAACGTACGGCCAAGATGGCACCCATAGCTGCAAACCTGGGGAATCCACAGCTGTTGCAAGGCATAACCCAGGGAATACAGATACGGTGTACAGTACACACTCCCCATTCAAAGAAAGACCGCTGGGCAGATACCGGCGTACACAACACTCCATGTGCCAGCACATCTATGGGGATCACACGCTTCCATACAGTGGAACAGATGGGTCACCTGTGTAAAGATACCAATGGCACAATCTCCACGTCTGCTGGGAATGACATAGGATGGTCAAACTATGGCGTTGACACCAAAGAAAGACATCCTTCGGTGAATTAATAGGATTGATGTCAATACACCATGGCAAACACCCAATGAACAGGGAAGACTTGCTGGCACCCTATGGCCACAAACCATGTCACACATAGGTAGATGGAACAGTCAACATAAACATTTCGTCCACGACAGGTTGCATATGGTATCCAAAGGTACTTCATAGACATGTATGCGCTATCACCCGTTGGCCCGTGAGACTTACACATAACATGGAAGTATCCAGGCTTTAAATGTCCACCCTTACACTTCCATTTGTCACTTTCTATGCGAGCAATGGAGATGTAGCCACAGCATAGAAAGCAGAGGCGTACTGCTAACGAAACACACACATGTCAACATCACAGAAAGCATACTATGAACACCAGTATTACATGATATTGTACTATGCAACACAAACAAACCGGAAACCTGCAGCAAGAATAGTCCCCGTAGTTCGACACAACACAAGTCTTCGTAACATTTGAACAGTTCATTAAAACATGCAACGTTTTCGTTGTTTCCACAACGTGTGCAGGAAATATGCTATGTCTAAGAATGTTCACAAACAACAATGTGAGTCTTAACATGATTTTAAATATCACACTGTTGATTGTGAACACTGTAACAATTTGCTTATTCAGTTGTATGGTGGAAAGCAACGGAAACACACACACACACGGAAGGGACGGGAGATGAACCTACGCCTATTTACATGAACTCAGTACAGTATGAATCATTTACACAACGCTACCGAGTTAACTGGCGTGGCGCTGTCAGAGGCATACATGTAGGCTGCTGGCGCCCCCAAGACGATATTTGGAAATAGCCAAGGCATGTGTTGCGAAGCATCTAAAAGCATAATCAGTCGCAGGGGCAGCTGGAAACACACACACACACACACACGGAAGGGACGGGGGACGAACCTACGACTATCTACATGAACACACTACTGTATGAAGCATTTACAGAGCAGCTACGGGTTTGCTAAACAGGCGCTGTCACAGGCATACTTGTAGGCTGCTGACATCACCCGCAAGACAATAGTTGGCAATAGCCAAGGCATGTGTTGCGGAGCGTCTAAAAGCATAATCAGTCGCAGAGACAGCTGGAAACACACACACACACGGAAGGGACGGGGGCGAACCTACGACTATCTACATGAACACACTACTGTATGAAGCATTTACAGAACGCGCTACCGAGTTTGCTAAACAGAGCGCTGTCACAGGCATACTTGTAGGCTGCTGACATCACCCGCAAGACAATAGTTGGCAATAGCCAAGGCATGTGTTGCGGAGCGTCTAAAAGCATAATCAGTCGCAGAGACAGCTGGAAACACACACACACACACACGGAAGGGACGGGGGACGAACCTACGACTATCTACATGAACACACTACTGTATGAAGCATTTACAGAACGCGCTACCGAGTTTGCTAAACAGAGCGCTGTCACAGGCATACTTGTAGGCTGCTGACATCACCCGCAAGACAATAGTCGGCAATAGCCAAGGCATGTGTTGCGGAGCGTCTAAAAGCATAATCAGTCGCAGAGGCAGCTGGAAACACACACACACACACGGAAGGGACGGGGGACGAACCTACGACTATCTACATGAACACACTACTGTATGAAGCATTTACAGAACGCGCTACTGAGTTTGCTAAACAGTGCGCTGTCACAGGCATACTTGTAGGCTGCTGACATCACCCGCAAGACAATAGTCGGCAATAGCCAAGGCATGTGTTGCGGAGCGTCTAAAAGCATAATCAGTCGCAGAGGCAGCTGGAAACACACACACACACGGAAGGGACGGGGGACAAACCTACGACTATCTACATGAACACACTACTGTATGAAGCATTTACAGAACGCGCTACCGAGTTTGCTAAACAGAGCGCTGTCACAGGCATACTTGTAGGATGCTGACGTCAGCCGCAAGACAATAGGTGGCAATAGCCAAGGCATGTGTTGCGGTGCGTCTAAAAGCATAATCAGTCGCAGGCGCTGGAAACACACACACACACACAGAAGGGACGGGGGACGATCCATCAACTATTTACATGCACACACTACTGTATGAAGCATTTACAGAACTCGCTACCGAGTTTGCTAAACAAAGCGCTGTCACAGGCATACTTGTAGGCTGCTGACGTCACCCGCAAGACAATAGTTGGCAATAGCCAAGGCATGTGTTGCGGAGCGTCTAAAAGCATAATCAGTCGCAGAGGCAGCTGGAAACACACACACACACACGGAAGGGACGGGGGCGAACCTCGACTATCTACATGAACACACTACTGTATGAAGCATTTACAGAGCAGCTACGAGTTTGCTAAACAGAGCGCTGTCACAGGCATACTTGTAGGCTGCTGACATCACCCGCAAGACAATAGTCGGCAATAGCAAAGGCATGTGTTGCGGAGCGTCTAAAAGCAGAATCAGTCGCAGAGGCAGCTGGAAACACACACACACACGGAAGGGACGGGGGACGAACCTACGACTATCTACATGAACACACTACTGTATGAAGCATTTACAGAACGCTACCGAGTTTGCTAAACAGAGCGCTGTCACAGGCATACTTGTAGGATGCTGACGTCAGCCGCAAGACAATAGTTGGCAATAGCCAAGGCATGTCTTGCGGAGCGTCTAAAAGCATAATCAGTCGCAGCTGGAAACACACACACACACAGAGACACACACAAACGGAAGGGACGGGGAACGAACCTACGACTATCCACATGAACACACTACTGTATGAAGCATTTACAGAACGCGCTACCGAGTTTGCTAAACAGAGCGCTGTCACAGGCATACTTGTAGGCTGCTGACGTCACCCGCAAGACAATAGTTGGCAATAGCCAAGGCATGTGTTGCGGAGCGTCTAAAAGCATAATCAGTCGCAGAGGCAGCTGGAAACACACACACACACACACCACGGAAGGGACGGGGGACGAACCTACGACTATCTACATGAACACACTACTGTATGAAGCATTTACAGAACGCGCTACCGAGCTTGCTAAACAGAGCGCTGTCACAGGCATACTTGTAGGCTGCTGACGTCAGCCGCAAGACAATAGTTGGCAATAGCCAAGGCATGTGTTGCGGGCGTCTAAAAGCATAATCAGTCGCAGAGCAGCTGGAAACACACACAGACACACACACACGGAAGGCACGGGGGCGAACCTCGACTATCTACATGAACACACTACTGTATGAAGCATTTACAGAGCAGCTACCGAGTTTGCTAAACAGAGCGCTGTCACAGGCATACTTGTAGGCTGCTGACGTCACCGCAAGACAATAGTTGGCAATAGCCAAGGCATGTGTTGCGGAGCGTCTAAAAGCATAATCAGTCGCAGAGGCAGCTGGAAACACACACACACACACACACACAGAAGGGACGGGGGACGAACCTACGACTATCTACATGAACACACTACTGTATGAAGCATTTACAGAACGCGCTACCGAGTTTGCTAAACAGAGCGCTGTCACAGGCATACTTGTAGGCTGCTGCCGTCACCCGCAAGACAATAGTTGGCAATAGCCAAGGCATGTGTTGCGGAGCGTCTAAAAGCATAATCAGTCACAGAGGCAGCTGGAAACACACACACACACACACACGGAAGGGACGGGGACGAACCTACGACTATCTACATGAACACACTACTGTATGAAGCATTTACAGAACGCGCTACCGAGTTTGCTAAACAGGGCGCTGTCACAGGCATACTTGTAGGCTGCTGGCGTCACCCGCAAGACAATAGTTGGCAATAGCCAAGGCATGTGTTGCGGAGCGTCTAAAAGCATAATCAGTCGCAGACGCAGCTGGAAACACACACACACACAGAGACACACACACACGGAAGGGACGGGGGACGAACCTACGACTATCTACATGAACACACTACTGTATGAAGCATTTACAGAACGCGCTACCGAGTTTGCTAAACAGAGCGCTGTCACAGGCATACTTGTAGGCTGCTGACGTCAGCCGCAAGACAATAGTTGGCAATAGCCAAGGCATGTGTTGCGGAGCGTCTAAAAGCATAATCAGTCGCAGAGCCAGCTGGAAACACACACACACACAGAGACACACACACACGGAAGGGACGGGGCGAACCTCGACTATCTACATGAACACACTACTGTATGAAGCATTTACAAAGCGCTACCGAGTTTGCTCAACAGAGCGCTGTCGCAGGCATACTTGTAGGCAGCTGACGGCAGACCCAAGACAATAGTTGGCAATAGCCAAGGCATGTGTTGCGGGCGTCTAAAAGCATAATCAGTCGCAGAGGCAGCTGGAAACACACACACACACACACACACGGAAGGGACGGGGGCGAACCTACGACTATCTACATGAACACACTACTGTATGAAGCATTTACAGAACGCGCTACGAGTTTGCTAAACAGAGCTGTCACAGGCATACTTGTAGGCTGCTGGCGTCAGCCGCAAGACAATAGTTGGCAATAGCCAAGGCATGTGTTGCGGGGCGTCTAAAAGCATAATCAGTCGCAGACGCAGCTGGAAACACACACACACACAGAGACACACACACACGGAAGGGACGGGGCGAACCTATGACTATCTACATGAACACACAACTGTATGAAGCATTTACAGAACGCTACCGAGTTTGCTGAACAGAGCGCTGTCACAGGCATACTTGTAGGCTGCTGGCGTCACCAAGGACAATAGTTGGCAATAGCCAAGGCATGTGTTGCGGAGCGTCTAAAAGCATAATCAGTCGCAGAGGCAGCTGGAAACACACACACACACACAGACACAGACACACACACACACACACACACACACACACACACACACACACACCACGGAAAGGGCGGGGGCGAACCTACGCCTATCTACATGAACACACTACAGTATGAAGCATTTACAGAACGCGCTACCGAGTTTACTGAGCAGAGCGCTGTCAGGAGGCATACTCCTACGTGAGTGGTATCATTTGCAAAGGCAATGCGCCCGCTCGGGTGTTCGGACAGCGTGCGCAGTCACGCAGTCTGTTACCAGCCCAAGGTCGCCGTACAGTAACACGTTAGTGCTGCAGTCGAGAATAACAAGTAACTACTGATCAGTACATCACTGCATACTGGGCATGCTCAGACACTTAGACTCGGCACAGGGCAGACATGCATACACATGTTGCGACGGCATGGGTGGCGTAATGTGGACCGTCGTGTGTGTCCAGCCACACAACAGAAACCTGGCCATGCCACAGACGTGGCCGTTGCGTAGGGGATAGAGGCATGCACCCGGGGTATTACTGCAGGCGGCTGCGGTGTGCACTGTGCTGTGTGTCTATCTACAGCTGCCTACTGGGCATGCTCAGACACTTAGAGTCGGCACAGATCAGACATGCATACACATGGTGCGGCGGCATGGGTGGCGGAATGCGGACCATCCTGTGTGTCCGGCCACACAACAGTAACCGGTCATGCCACAGACGTTGTTGTTGCTGCGGGGAATATGTAGGTGCAATTAACCATGTGTAGGACTGGCCTACAGTTTGTTGCATGCTACAGACAACCCTCACAAACACAGGATACCTTCACAGATGTCCTGAGGACACTGGTGAGTGGGCATGCTCTCACAACAGCACCGTTTGGGTGACATGAACCACCCATACATAGCCTGGGAACATTACCCATGGCACAACACAGTACGCCAGCAGTCCCAGGTGTTCACACACCTGGCCACTGTTAAACAGCCATGCACCATACATACCAGGGGGGGGATGTCTGACAGTTCTGCCCATCACGCATGGTGAGGATATGCCCCACACAGGATGTACAGCCCTCAATGGTGATGCAAGACCGTATAGTGGATCCACTGGTCATCCACTCACTGTAACCAACACCAGCATGGGGGACCTCAGTGATGACCTCTCCACAGAAAACCACACACATCATATGACCGGTGTGGTACCCTACATGTCCTCCATGCCAATGTTGGACAGAGGCCAGACTGGCAAACGCCTAACGAATGCCTTCCGCAACCACCCACATGCATGTCTGCAACAGGCAAACATGATGACATCAGGACCTTGTCCACCACAGGTAGGCACATGGTGTGGTGGACGCAGCCACTGACTACCTGTACATCAACAGTTGGAGCTACTACATGGCAGGGCAATGACAGTACCAGGGAAACCATCACCCATTCATACCGGCGTCACCATACGGCCCCACATACCAACATCCAGGTCCGCTCGTGGGAGTGGTACTGCAGAGGGCACATGAGACAACCACAGGGCCTTCCCTAACTGTGGTAAGGACATGGTTGGGGCACACAGACTTGCCTGGAAATGGTCCAGAATGGTACAACAGTCACTGCACCCACAGACATTGTCTGCATACCACAGGACATGTTCCATGCATACATTTCCCAACAGGGAACATATCCATCCCACCAGAGTGTATCCTCCCAAACATGTCATATGGCCTGGAGTGATCCCATATCTCTATGGCGTTTGACACGTCAGCAATGGGCACCGATGGTTTCCCTGGCTGTGTGCTACCCATCCTCTTTGAGGCCCTCGGCCCACACATGCGCCACTGTGTCATGTTAGCCTTACTATGGGCTATGTCCCCAATGGATGCCATATGGCATCTGTGGTCCCACTATGCCAGGGTAGTGCTCCTATGGACTGTCAACAGCCACACCCTATCGCTTGACAAGTGTTGTCTGCAAAGCTGTGTGGAGGTCCATACAGGTGGTCATGGTTACAGATAGCGGTGTACAGCCAATACGGAACATACCCACAACTACATAGTCAAGGCGGATCCTGCCTCCCGAACCTGCTCGTCCAGTCTGGAGTGTTCACCAAGGCCATTGATGGGGATATGTGGGTTTGCACACAGTACCATGACCTGGTGGGAGCGTTCAGAGCACACTACACATGGGACCCATGTAAAGGCTCGCCAGCATACATGTGGGGACATATGTCACCCGATGCTTCTCACACAGGTTGGAGGTCACACCACACAGGGTTGGTGCTGAAGGTGCCTTGTCACACTCATATCTGGACCCAGTGGAGGCCCACAGGGCTCACTCCTGTGCCCCCTGCCATATGGCATCCGACCTTCCAATGTGCATGCAATCATAGGGGATTGTAGCAGACAAGGTATGCAGATGACTACGCACCGGCCGACATACCCAGCACCCCATGTTACACGAACATCCACCTAGGGCGTCATAGACATGGATGACTGGTGCCAGAGCCATGGCCTGCTACCAAATGCCAGAGAAGGTGCAGCCCTACCCAGTGTGAAGAACATGTTCGTCCCAATGTCACATGTAGGTGGTCCGCCATTAAAGATGGTGGACATGTTCAGGGTAATGGCTACCACACCTGTTGGCAACCTCTGTCAACACACACAATGGCAATGTGGGTGTGAAGACATTCCATTGTGGCCTCCTGGTCTGGATGGAATGGCAACCACATCAGGGGTGTTCATTGTACCCTGTACACATCACACACCAGTGCAATGACTGCGTGCATTGGCACATGTGGCCTGTAGCTAACCTGGCGCCTGCAGCACTCGGAAGGACCGCAAAGCGTTCCACAAGGCGGGATGGCGGTGCTAGGACATGTGTCACAAGGTGCACAGCCAAGGGGACACCGGCTGTGGATCTTCACAGCACAGCTGCTCCGTGGTGATCTGTGCCTGACATACACGGCCATGTCTGACCTGGGTGACATGGGCACATTCCACCTCCCAGGCCCCATGCGAACACGGGCACAGAAGCGACTGTCAGACACCTCAACCCAAAGATGAGTGGGACGTGCTGGGGGAACAGGGTAATGGCCAGACACACACTACAACACGGGGAGGAGTGCCAGGCCATGTGAAGGAAAGGCCCTGACTGCCTTTGTCCAGGACTGCTACTGACGTGTGGATGTGTGACTATAGTTATGCGCCAGTCAACCTCTGTGTGTCACTGCTAGACCAGGGACTGGGGACTGATGGATATGGCATCCCCATCCTGAGGGGTGTTAGATGCCACACACAGTCATGCTAGGTCCACACATGTCGTAGGGCACATATCCTGTCACGTTCATGTGTGCCTATGTACCTATGTAGGGGTCCATGCCGGATGTGGGTAACTGTGCTATGCTGATTTTGCCAGACATGCCTGTGGGTACCCCACGACTACGTGGGGAACTAATTACAGTGCTCCCAGTAGGCACGTGCAAGTACACCATCAGTATCATACGGGTTAACTGCACCGACATGGTGCTACACATGTAACCACCACACATACTGTGTACACATATCAATGAATGCTGCACCTGTCCTGCATGGTATGTCTGCTGCATGATGTCCGTGCACAACACACATCACATACACACCTGTCACCAGCCATACACACACACCACAACATACACAGCACGTACTATGCGGACACAGGTATCACATACACCTCTCACTATCGTGTCCACCCTGTGCATCATAATATGTCAGCTTAACCGTGCATTGATGGTGTGGCTCACAGTTATGCGGCAGAGACTTAATCATATGCACAGGGTGATATGTGTGCCACAGGCATGGGCTGTACCAATGGATGACATCATGTGTGTGTGTAAGGGCCAGTGCATTGAGTGGGCATGACTATGTAGATTGCATGTGGGTGTGGTGGAGCCCTACAGTTGTGTCTGCTGTGTGTGGGTGTGTGTACACAGTTCAGTCATCTGTGATGCCTACACGGGGTATGCTTGGCAGCCCCTGACTGTACAGTGCAGGTGTTACGGCTCACTGTGTCTGCCGGCGGCGAAGTGACCCGCGCCTGCCTGGGGTCGCACGGCACGACCGGGTGGAGGTACAGACTGTCCACTCTCCGATGTCACATGTCCGCTGGAAACGTGCCTGGATAGTACCTGTCCAGGGCCACGTCCACGTGGCCTGCTCTGTCCTGGTGTGGATGGTGTGGTAGCAGCTGCAGTGCTACTGCTACCATCACTGTCTGTGTGGGCATGGGAGGTGGCACGCACACGCTGACCTGCAGCAGGTGGTGTTGCTGGCACACGCCCACGTGCCCTATGCCTCACCCCTACCTGGTGTTCCTGCACGGACTGCACACGCTCAAGGATGGCCAAGCCTCGGTCGATGAGACCAGCCATATCGCCAATCTCCTATCCAGAACATCGGCAAGATGCTGTTGTGCATTCGCCAATGCCTGGATGCTGTCATTTAGTGCGGATTGCGGACCTCTGCAGCCTCTGCCCCTCCTGGTTCTGCCGTTCGGCACGTGCCTGCGCCGCCATTACAGTCTGGAACATGCGTCTGGTTATACCAGCTGCTGCACCTGGACGGCAGGTGTATGTCTAGCGGTGCTCCCCCTACGGGCAGCACCTGCCACATGCCTGCGTGGCACTGCACCAGTCCTTACACTGGCAACATCGTGTGTACCCACACCTTCTGCAGCCACCACACATTCCTGCTCGGGGACAACAGGCGCTGACTGACCGTCATCTATGGGCAACGGTGTTGGGGTATGTGTCGGCATCTGAACCGTGTGCAGGGATGAAAGGGACGTATGTGTGATGTTCTCCAGTGGCACAGACTCTGCCTGTGACGACCCTGCCTGTGCCTCATGCACATGCTCATCACCACTAGTATCTGTGGGGACACTAGCATCAGATTGACCGCAGGAGGGGAACGCACCTACAGCACCTGTCAATACAAAGACATACCATCGGTTACAATACAGACACACACACACACACACACACACACACACACACACACACACACACACACACACACACACACACACACACACACACACACACACACACACACACACACACACACACACACACACACACACACACACAGCATGCATGTGATTATGCAGGTGGCATGCAGCATTCACACAACACAGACCAGTGAATGCAGACCAGACATTCATAGTGGCAGTATGTACACTGCCCTGGTGGGGACAGTACAACAGGCAGGTGTCATTTAGTAGGCATGCAGTACACACATTCATGGTAGTTTGCATGCATCAGCGTGATACACCGTGTGGCAGCGGGCAAGTTGGGAGTACACATGGCTGCCAACACTATGTAATGTACACCGCAAACATGTGCGGTATCATGTGGACGTGTGAAGATGGTGTCCCACCGCATGCACCACATCACGATGGCTGTCATGGTGCAGTGTTATGTGTACAGTGTACAGATACAATGTATGTGTAACAGTGATGTCTGTGTAGGTACGTTTGCTGTGAGCTGTGTGCATAGCTGTGCGGTGTGTGGTGCGGGCTCTGTGCCACTGCACAGTAGCAGGACACAGCTATGTGTCTGTGCGATGCGTGACCTGGACGCATTACATTGCCATGTCTGTAAGCCAGTTCAGCTGCTCAGCAGCACATATATGGTGGACATTGGAGGCACCTGTAGTAGCTGTGGAGAGGAATTTCATGTCACTGGTGTACTACATCAGATGTCCAGGGGTCCACTACATTGATGAACCCACTATGTGTGTACAGGGTGCAATGGTGAGTACCCACTGTGGATGTGCTGTGTGGCAACATGCCTGTAGGTATCAACCATGGCCTTGTCTGTCTGACTCATTGACAACTGTGTGTGGTAGACATTGTGCACACGGCCCTGTGGTGGCCCATGTGACATACACCCATACTAGTGTGACGTGTCACATTCTCTACGGATATGCTGACAGTGTGTATGTCTGCTATGTTGTGCATAGGTCATATCATGGTGTGACAATGCTGCAGCCAGACATCCACGTGCATGGGACATGGCATGCGCCATGTCACAACGTGTGCACCGATGCAGGGGCATGGGTCACATTGGTAACACCTGTGCTCTGGCCAGATCACAGCTCACTCTGTGGTACTGTGTCCATACTGCACTGGCATACCAATGCATACTACACATGCAGCCATTGTGTAACACCTACACCATTGTATGCATAGCTGAATGCACGTAACACACCAATTGGTTGTGTGGTGTCATACCACTCTACGGTAACGGGTGTATCTACTGTACATGGGTGGTGTGTATGTCGGGTGGTGCGAGCTGTATACCGTGACGGGGGCACACACAGGTGAGCATGTCATGCCTAGACAAATGGGGAATATCAATACAGCAGAACATGCGTTTGACTGGCAACAGACTTACCTGCAACAGACCCTTGTCCTTGCGACACGCCAGACGTTCCTGTAAAGGCATTACACAAAGGTATACACATTAGCCATTACTATCTCCACGGTCAGCACTGTGCATGACACATCATGCATGTGTGTGGTTGCATGTGCTATGCACATGTCTGCTAACACAACATAGCATACAATGGTTTGCATCTTGTGTGGCCATATACCTGGCATGTATTGCTATATCATGTGTTGTACTATGACACCCACACCCACGTCGCCTATCATACAAACATGCAACACTGACTTACCATGCAGCTCCAGGCTCATAGCTCGGGAGACACCCACCTCCACGATGGACGCAAGTGGTTCTGCGTGTTGTTCCGTGGGTGTCCCCAGACTGGCCAGGAGCACCTCCGTAGCTGTGAGTGGGGGCTGTGTTGGTGGCCCACCACCTGTCCCACGTTGTTGCCTGGCGATTGCAGCGGCACGCTGTCTTGCATGCCGGATCAGGTCTGTGCAGTGCCTGCGGATTTGTTGGTAGCTGCGGTTGGTTCCGCCCACGCTGTTCACCCTCCTGCACAACTCCTCCCACATCTCCTGCCGTTCTTGTGCCTGCTGTGGCACATGGCTAAACAAGGCGTTGTAGTTACTCTGGAGGTATGGTATGATGACCTCCTCCTCCTGTCGGCTAAATGGTGGAAGCCGGGAACGTGGCATTATCTGGAAGACATAATGATGGTGGCAGGTCACATTCACTCTGCTGTGCTGGCATACTGTTGGAAATACATTGCTATGACATGCGACATCTGCACAGTGATCTGTGAAGGGCATCGTGGCGGTGACACAGCCGATGTTGTGGCTTCACACCATTGAGCACTGGGTGTCACATCATATCTGTGTGCCACCCCATCACACTGTGCACGCACCATGTAGATGTTAGCCTGCCATGGACATGTGTACCTGGCTGCACCTATGTCCATATCAGTTGGCATATGTCCCCATGTGACGTCTGTGCTACTGTTCACCTGCGCTGTGTATATGTCAGTACACATCACGTCTGTGTCCATTGTGAATGTCAGCAGCGGCACTGTACACATACACATGGACACCTGCACATGCATGTGTTGTGCCATGTACTTCCACACAGCACTGTACCGGTGCTGGACAACCTGCCCCAGCTCACCTGTGTTACGTATGTGATAGACATGGAGCAATGTGTAACCATGACACATTAGCAGGAAAGGCCATGCATAGCATGTACACGCACACATTGTGCAGAGCATCACACAGCACCTGTAACATGACAGGGTGCATCGCCACCACATTACTACTGTGTATGGTTGATAGTGAGAGTGCCTTTTGTCCATTGCACCATGTGGGACTGTGATAGCTCATGCAGCCTTGCTGGTCATCTCTGCATGATATGGCAGGGTATGCCACATACATGGCAATGGGTGTGACCCACCCAGGGGCTGACGGTATTGGCAGGGTGGCTGTCCATTGCTTTTGTCATAGCTGTGTGAATATGGACATTCAACATGTTTATCACCATGGTGTGGACACTGTCCTCCAGCGAGGTATGCTGTACGCTGCTTGTTGAGGGTGTGTGTGGTGCATGCAGGTATCACACATCCATGCATACACTGTAGCCCTGGCAGGTGCTATGTGCTGGGATGTTGATCGACACAGTGCTGTATGTGTACACACACCGCTATCCCATGCACATGGATATCTGCCTGAACTGATGTGGGTAACACATATGTGTACATACATTGCCCGCTGCCACCCACATGTCTGCTGCTGCACTACACACCGCCATCCCTCCCTGTGTGAATGTGGTGTTGGCCTCAGCAGAGGTATCCATGTATGGGGACATGGATGTTCACATAGCAGGCCCACTGATGGTACCGTCGATCTGACCATACACATATGATGCACCCTCACACATACAACCCATTCATATTGTTGTTCACAATGGTGACACGGCTATATTGCTATGCGGAGCCATTCACAGACATACATACACAGAGGCATGCACGCCCATCTGTGTCATTGGCGGACTATTGGTGTGGTTTGGCACCTAACGTGTTTGACTGCAGGTGGCGCAGACCTACTGTGCACATGTCTACATGGTAGGCCTGTTCTACGGTAGGCATCTGTGATGTGCTGTGCACATCTCATACCAGCACATTTGCTTGTTGTCCATCGGTCCACAGGCCAGTGGTGGGACATACAGGGATGTTGCTGAACATATGTACATGCGACCCTGTACAACTGTGACGCTAGCCTCTCAGATGCTCATGTGTCGTGGGCGTGAACACCGTACACACACATGTGGTTGTGGGCCGCCGTCCATACCCATCTCCACCTGTGGGTTGCTATCATCCCACACAGTCCTTGTACTGTATGTTCAGGCTATGCAGCTATGTGGGGCTTGTGTGCATACAATACGATACTATGTGCCTTTGCACCCATCACAGACATTGTCACACAGGTACAAAGGCAGCCATACACATCGCAGATTGTTGTCAGCATGTCACATGTGGTACACACCTAACACATCTCCTGCGGGACATGGTAATCTGTATGGGCATGTCCATTAGTGACATACCACAGCTACCCCTACATGACGGCTATGCAGGACATGTCTGTGTACATCTACTGTGACATCTACACAAGCAATGCCCCCCTACCTACATCACATGGTACTACCTGTGGAGTATGTGTGTCTGCATCCATGCTATGGCCATAGATGACAATTGTACATCTATATGTGCAACATACCTCAGTGGGGGTTGTCATGAGCACATGTTCCATGTGTCAATGCATTGTTTGTGTCTGTTGGGCAGTCATTGTTGTGCATGGTTTACATGGCTGACATAGTGTACTGTGTCTGATTCCAGGTACTTCATTGGGCTACCAGCATTGTACATTTCTACAGCACATTCCAGCCATCATGTAGCCAGCTTAGATGACAGTGGGAGGTGTACCGCCATGTGCACATATGTCACACGGTACAAGGGTGACTGACACACATTGTCGGGACTGGGTTCTGACTGCTGTGGATGTGTGTACCGGTGTTGACAACCATGACTGCACCAGATGGTGTCTTCTGGATGTGTGACATTCACAACAAACACCCACATTCACATAGCAGCACATCGTACCTTGTACTGTATGTTCAGGCTATGCAGCTATGTGGGGCTTGTGTGCATACAATACGATACTATGTGCCTTTGCACCCATCACAGACATTGTCACACAGGTACACCGGCAGCCATACACATCGCAGATTGTTGTCAGCATGTCACATGTGGTACACACCTAACACATCTCCTGCGGGACATGGTAATCTGTATGGGCATGTCCATTAGTGACATACCACAGCTACCCCTACATGACGGCTATGCAGGACATGTCTGTGTACATCTACTGTGACATCTACACAAGCAATGCCCCCCTACCTACATCACATGGTACTACCTGTGGAGTATGTGTGTCTGCATCCATGCTATGGCCATAGATGACAATTGTACATCTATATGTGCAACATACCTCAGTGGGGTTGTCATGAGCACATGTTCCATGTGTCAATGCATTGTTTGTGTCTGTTGGGCAGTCATTGTTGTGCATGGTTTACATGGCTGACATAGTGTACTGTGTCTGATTCCAGGTACTTCATTGGGCTACCAGCATTGTACATTTCTACAGCACATTCCAGCCATCATGTAGCCAGCTTAGATGACAGTGGGAGGTGTACCGCCATGTGCACATATGTCACACGGTACAAGGGTGACTGACACACATTGTCGGGACTGGGTTCTGACTGCTGTGGATGTGTGTACCGGTGTTGACAACCATGACTGCACCAGATGGTGTCTTCTGGATGTGTGACATTCACAACAAACACCCACATTCACATAGCAGCACAATGTCCACGACAATTGACATTCCTGCCTGAACACTGTGTACGGTATGTTTGTATGACCACTGCATATATCACTGGTGGCCACCAGCATGGCTGCCTACAACAGCAGTGTGTATCCTGTGCAAACATGGGTTACACCAGTCACACCACACCTGTGCCAGCTGGCCCTGTAGTGGGTGACAGTACAGTTCCATTCATCATGTAACAGTAGACATTGTGCACCAGTATGTTGCAGACATGTGAACGGCTGTGCTACTCAACATATGCACACATGACACATCACCTGGTACACCGTGTCTGCCTTGCCACCTGCTATTGTGACCACCCTGTGATGACATTGTACGGCCCACATGGACGTGGACATGTGATGGCTCAATGGTGAATTAACCGTCCAGGTGTGTGTCTAGCCAGGTGTCCAGTAGCCACTAGTCTGCATGCAGGGATAGTCTACATTGGCCTACTCTGTCACTGGGACTGTTGACTATGGTCATACTGTTGTTATGCAGGCATGTGCTGTTTGTCCAGTCTGATAGTCGTGTTGAACCACACTACCGTGGCACACATGACGTGTGGACATCTGGCTAAGGTGTGCAGCCCACATGTACATCTTCTCATGCTATGCTGCCTGTGCAGCGGTGTCACATGTCTGTCTCTGGCAGGGCTGTCACAGGTAGGCACAGCATGCAGTGATGTGTAACAATGCTTACACCCTCCACTGTGCTGTACACTAGCACTGCACACACAGTACAGCACACATGTCATTTATCTACGGTGCCTGGGACCTGCCTCCATGCCCTACACGGCACACCTGCCAGTCCAGATTGTACACAGATCATACCTCCCAGTCACATACCTGGACTGCAACACACACAGGTGGGTGGTTCCCACACCACACCGTGATTTACACACATACTGTATTTTCCCATGACACATTGCATCATAGGTAGTCCATGTTCAGATACCCATGTTTGTGGCCACTACACACATTGTGACATGCGACAGTGCAGACACTGTACACCACAGGTTACATGCCAGTCGGGTTGGCATGCTGTACATTGCACCTGGGACAGTTGCTACTGCTATGTATTGCCAGCAACACGACCTTCCTAGTATGGACTCCCACGTACCCACACATGCTTGGCCATGCAGTACGCATAGCTGGGTGACACATTACACGACACATACCATACCTACACTACCCTCAGCATGCACCAAACCTCCATGTGTCTGTATGCTAGGCCTACACACCTCCCCCCTCTGTTTGCTGAACATCCATGCTTACCATCCCTGCTAGCCACACCCTAAGCACACAACCATAGCAGCATGCTTGGTACATACACACTACAGCCGGTATTACTGACATCCACTGACAGAGGTAGTTGAGGGCATGGCACCACGTCCGATGGACAGTCTATGTGCCTATGCCAACAGTGATCACAGTGCACTTCTGCTACATTTACACACTGGTAGGGACCATGCTATTCCACACTGAGACATGGTGGTGCTGGCATTTTCACAGACGCCACAGTGGTATTCCTGTTCCATGCACACGTGCTGTATGGGCACATGTGCAGGCTGTTGCACGGTAGTTTTGTTCACCTGTGTGTTGTGTGTCACTTGACAGTCATGGTGTGTCCTGCTGGTGCATGACATACTCCACAGCTAGCTACCTACACATGACTGCCAGACATTGCAGTGTGGGCCCTCACGCAGTGTGGTGGTATGTCTCTGCTGTTTGACTACATCCACATTCAATGCAGCATACCACGGTCATGCAGGCATTGACGACACAGATGTTGCTGGCATCCTGCCTGCCAATGGGGTACCTACCACCAATACACACTCTCACTCACTACAGGGTTCCAATCCTTGGCTGGACATTGTATTAACCCTGTGGACACATACATAGTACTGGCATGCACATGTTATGTCTGGGAACACAGTCGATGTCACCTCCAACCGCCGTAGTTGTTGTATCCCGCCAACCTGGCTGTTACATGTCTCTGCAGCAGCACACGTCAGTGACTGCTAGCCCATTCATGTCGTTGTGCACCCTGACCACCACACTACCACATCTATCACACTACACATGGATGGTACTGCATTGCACGTATGGGGCTGCATCTCTACACCCATGACTGGGCCATTCAGTATGGCACTGGGCCACATCTTGACATACATGCTTCACACACTCATTGACTACCTGCATGCCTTTCCTGGCACCCTTGTTGGGCTTCTGTGCGCCACAGCACACCACATCCCATGCTGGCCACCTGTCATATTATTGCATGGGTGGTTGGGGTGGTACAGAGGGTATCACATCAGACATGATCCGCTCTTTGCCCTTCAGCACCATTCCACTTTATGCTATTGACAGTGTACACATCCAGCATCACATCGCCTATGTATCGGCATGTTACGCCATGTGCCTTCTGTACAGTTCACACAGTGGTGCAGGCATATCATGCTGACTACAACATTTCAGGGACGTGTGGCATTGCACGTTCCTCAGACATGTGGCCCCTCATGCTCAGTATTTGAATACGTACACTACCTGCTGTCACACAGTACTGTACATGCCTACATATACCACTTCTACATACCTGGCAGCATTCTAGCTCATCCTACTCATGTTGCTGACACCCATACAGGTGTCAGTGTGGCAGATATATCATGTAGATATCATTGCATCAGTTACATCACACATAGTGCATACACATCACCTTTGCATACTGACAGTCATGCGGTGTGTATCACATGGATACTGTCCCTATACAGGCATATCACGTTGTACATGGTTGATGTACACACACATGGCCCACATGGTGCTGTGGTTGCCATATTACACCATAGCGTGGGTACACATGTGCAGGACTACACATTTCTGGACCGTATGTCTAGCTGATACCTTGGGTGCCCTTGTACCTGTGCCATACACACATGTACACGCAGGCCGTGTTACAATGACACATGTGTGGTGTACCTTACACAATGGATACAACGTTACATGTCTCAGTATAGTCATGCTGTGCTCTCTACCCAGCTCAGACAGTTGACACATGCAAATGACAGCCATGTAACACATCTGTGCTCACCTGCATGCCACTAACACAGGGGTGTAATGTACTCTGCCATGGGCCATGTTCTCCACAGTACTGATGCATGTAGTACTCCTACATGGCGTTTGCTGTGGGCAGGGGGGAGGAGCAGTCCTGCATGTGTGCACACATGCCACATTGCTCAGCCCGGGCGTCTGTGTGACATCCACAGACTGGACACACACCATGCTGTGGGACATAGGTCCTGTGCACATCCCACAGGGGCACACTGTGTCACTAGTCATGTGATAGCTGCCTTGCTGGTAGGGTGACACACACCCATGGTACCACCACAGCGGACGTATTGTATAGACATGACAGTTGACATCCAGTTCTGCCATTCAGTGGACACTACCATGGGGGGGGTGTCAGTACTGTGTACATTGCACATGTGTTTACACACGGCCCTGCTGGACATCATTGTGGCACACATTGCACCTGCTATGGAACGTTTGGACATGGTCACTTGCTGTTACCTCCATTTCGGGTACCTATTCTGCTACTACATTGTCCCATATGTGCAGGCCATACATATCTTGTGTATGTATATAACATTAGCCCATCGCTCCATCATGCATGCTATGCCTGTGATACTGTCTATGATTTGTGAACATATCCATCATGCCAGCTTTGCATTACACATAATTGACATAGTCGCCTACTGCGTGGGATAGGTGCACGTCGTGCGCACATTCCGTATGACATCGGCGGTATATGCCCATGCACATGTGTGCTGTGACACTATACATAAATGTCCTATCCCCTGCTGTGGCACTTCAGTGTTGGATATCCGCTGCCAGCATCGGCGTGGGTGGTGGCATTGTTCTGTGTTTGCAACCCCTATGGCAGACCTGGGGTAGGGTTACCACCTGTGCCACTTTGCAAGGGACAGTCCCTCCTTGGGCAGTTGTGTCCTGACAAATTTATCACAAATGGCAAATGTCCTGCGATTGTGGGACATCACTATATCCCATTCTTATGTAAGAGTTGCATAACATACTTATTTATGTATGTACATTCCTAACTGTTACAAGACACACAATAAGCAACTGAACTGCTACAAGACTACACTTTTCTTTATGCAAAAGAGTAGAGTTCTAACCTTTGTACTGACCATGGGTATGTGTCCACCTGTAACATCTGAAGTGTGTCCCGACGATTTCCCACTTTGGCCTTTTGAAAGGGTGGCAAGCCGGCCCTGGGGTTATCGCGGTTGTTTACATGTTGTCCACTGCTGTGCACACGTTGTCCACAGTTGTTGGTATGCTGCGCGTTTTAGCATTACATATCCAACCTTCGCCTCTCTCTGCCTGATGGACAGGTATCTTTACCTACACACACCGTTCACATACTGTACAGATTCGTCATACGTATCGTGCGTTACACACCAGTAAATGTCGTGGGTTCGACATACCTTTCCGGCCTTTTGTTTTGAGTTCGTCTGTATTCCCCTGTTTCTCTTTCTCTACTTTCTATGCGTTCGGTATGAACATACGGTTTGAATATCCAGGGAGTCTTCCTTATATTCGTCGTCGCCTGATGCATGTGGGTTAATCAGGCCAATAGCTGTTCCTCGGTGTGTACTTATGCGCATATCAGCGGTGATCCCCCTTCCTTTCGTTCGTTACGCGTTGGCACTAGGCCATGGTTCTTTCCTCGTGTGGCCGTTGGTTATTTGCAATACCTTCGTGAGGATGGTATGTATTGTATCATGTTTGTGTGACTGCATCCGCTATGTGTGTTGTCGGGTACATTTCGCTGTGGTGTTAGCCGTGGATTGTGTGTGTTGGGTATGGTATTGTGTTCGACATGTGGGTGCCCGTGTCCTGGCGGCGTCTGTCGATGGCGTTGTGCATTCAAATGTGTTACATGGCTGTTATTTTCCTGTACATAGCGAATGCATGGATGCATGAGCCGCTGCTAGTGTTTCCCAGGAGCTTGTTGTGGGTATGCCGCTGTCATTCACTGCCTGTATGTGTTTGCTACGGTTTTAGCTGTTATCCCTTTGATATGTGCAATGGGGTATATCTGCGGATGTGGGTGACGGGTACGGGTGTGAGTCTTGCATTTATACATACCACATATGCTTGTGTGTGTGCTCCATCCGTGCTTGGGGAGCTGCGGGTTACCTGTGTGTTGTTCCGGGAATGTTTGTTTTGTTGATGTCGTCTGCTGTCGGTATCACCTGCATGTGTGCTTCCTGCACGTATTCCTCCTTCACATCGGTTATATATCTGCGGATGTCCGTCCGTGCCTACCATCCATTGGCATTTTGTCGCTGATAGTTACGGTGATTGTGGTCCTATACTTGGGGCGGACTGTATGCTACCGGTAGCCTCCTATTCGTGTGCCGCTTGCTTACGTCACGGTCGTGGAACACACCGCGGTATTTACCGGACCGTGACTGTTCACGATCGGTGCCGGGATGGCACATTCGTATTTTCGCCGTACATGCCTGATGCTGTGTAAGGCGTTGCCGACGGACCGTGTGGAGTGTACGTTATGGCCGCCATACCTACGGTCGTGGTTTGTACATGCGTCCTTTGCATCTCCTGTTTGCTATGGCCCTGTGGTACACTTTGGGACATTTGCGCTTTGCATCATTTTACGCCGCCACGTGCATAGCCACTGAGGAGATGTCAGTACTACTTTGTGGGTACTGCTGTACATACGCCTATGGTTCCTGTACTGTATGCCTACGCCTGTTATTACACTCCGCTGTGACATGTCACCTTCATACACAGTTTACACTGGCACACACATTACACACACACAGCGGAACACACGACAACCTCACCTCACACATACACATATTGCCGCCATGGCTGTCAACCTTCTATTTCCGGAGTGGGGAACACACACAGTAGTAATGTGAAACACATGGGCATAATGTGGAACACACAGTAATGGCATAGTGACAACTTCAGCTAAGTAGGTCATAGGTTGATTATGATATGCTGATTTACTTACAGTGAAGAACCTTTACTAACTTACTATGAGTACATTCTATTTACCAGGATGTCATTTATATACATTCCTAACAATGGTTGTTTGAGAGACATTTTCAATGTGGAACTTGGAGGAACTGCGAGGAACATGCACTGTTTTACACCCCAGATGAGGTACGTTCCTCATAATGTCGTACACTTCACTGGTATGCTTTCCGCTTTCGCACCGACGGTTGAACACAATACCTACATTGGCCGCATCGCCGGTGGCGGCGTGTATCTCCGCACTCATGTCCTATGGATATGACACACACATATGTAGGGTTGCCACCTTTTCAAATGGCCAAAGTGGGACATTTGTAGTAGGTACGTCAGATTTTGCATGCCAACACATACCCACGGCCAGTACAAAGGACAGCGATTCACTTTTTTGACGGAATACAAAGCTGTAGTATTACAGTTGCTTATTCTGTTTATTATCATATTTAGATGTTTCTTCTACAAAATAACTGTTTCCTGCAACTAATAAAGTAATTATGGGAAATGGTTTTGTCCTACAATCTCAGGACATTTGCCATTTTGTCAATGTTTTTGCAGGACACAACTGCCCAAAGGTGGACTGTCCCTCACAACGTGGGACAGGTGGTGACCCTACACATATCCCGTTACTGTACCGTGGACCGGTGACCATCCCGACACGCGGATATGTATTGTTGCGGGTTAACATTTCCATGGCTGGCGTTACCTGCCCTGCCCACCCTCCAGGATGATCGGGTTGTCGGTCACTATGTTTAATATGTGGTGATTTCGCGTCTTACTTATCTGTGAACTTGCATCCCTGGGTTCCATATTACCCTGTTGTCCTTTCTATCTGTGTATGTGTACATATATTTCTACATGTGTACTGATATGTATTTCCGTATCTGTGTATGCACATGCGTACATGTGTGGTCGACTTGCGGCGATAGTGGCAGCATATGGCTACGCCGTGTGCTGTTGAACCGGCGTGCGTTGAGGTGTTGGCGTTCCATGCTCTGCTGGCTATTGGGTGTGCAGTGTTTGGCCGGTGCCTTTGTTGGAGTCACACATACGTCCGCACATACGGTACACATTACGGGCGGACATGTTTGTGTGGCGTCCATTTTACTGTGTGTGCAGGTCAGGAGGTGTCAGTCCATGGGGCCTACACTGTCAAAGTATGTGCTATGCGTTCCCTCTTTGCCAGGGCATAGGCATATTGGGTACGCCTCTGTCTACCTACTGGGGCTGGCTCAGTGTGTCCGTGGCGCCGCACGCCCTGTGCCTGTGCTTGCCCTGGCAGTTGTGGCAGGCTTGGTGGCCCTCCGGCATTATGTCCCTGCAGCAGCTGTTTCCGCAGAATCATATTGTGTAGCATACAACATACTATGAATATGTGGGCACTTGTGCCTGGAGAGTACTGCAAGGCTCCACTGGATGTATCCAAGCACCGGAACCGTGATTTCAAGATCCCGAACACACGCTCTATGATTATTCTCGTTTGTGCGTGTGCCTCATTATGGCGTTCTTGCATGTGTGTGTGTGCATTTCTGATGGGTGTCATCAACCACGGCTCCAGTGCGTAGCCAGCATCGCCCACAAGGTGACCTTGTGTGATGTCCCCACTGGCGAATACCTGATACAGCTGTGAGGCATGCCAGATATGGGAGTCGTGGTAGCTTCCAGGGCTGCCAGCACACACATCCATGATAATGCCCTGCGCATTGCACACGACCTGGCAATTGATGGAGGGGTATCCCTTGCGGTTTATGTAGCGTCTACCCTGCTCCCCAGGTGGTGACTTGATTTCTATGTGCGTACAGTCTATCGCACCCAGGACCTCCTGGTATTGTGCCACACGGTGGAAGCGGCGCATATTGCTAGCCAACTCCTCCTGAGATGTGGGGAACTTTATGTGCTCATGGGCATGTGGTAACATGGCATCCAGGAACTGGTGTAGTACCCTGGATGCTGATGCCTGTGAGATGCCCATTATGTCCCCGGTGGGCCTTTGAAAGGTACCTGTAGCCAGTATTCGCAAGCTCACACATACCTTTGTGTCCACTGGGATGGGCTCCCCTCTGTTGTCTCTTGTTCTCAGGCGCGGCCGGCACAGCTCCACTATTTGCTGTAACATGTCCCTGTCCACCCTGTAGCGCTCTACTATCTCCAGGTCTCGCAGCCCCTGGTAGGTCACCCTTGGTCTGAACACTCTCCTTCTCCTGTGAGGCCTACGGTAGTTGTTGGCACTACCCTCCGCAACTCCGTCTGTCTCTGCCACATACCTATGCATCACGGCCACGGCGGCACCCAGCATATACATGTTAAAAGTTCCCGTCTGTTTACACCCCACGGTGCAGCGTTTGGGAAATCGCTGTGTGTTGTGCGCATTCACATTTATTACTGTTGTGCTGTATACCGGTGATGTCATTGGGTGTGTCTGTGCCCTATCCATGGATTATTTCCGTGGTTTTACGCTTGCAGCTGCAACGGTACTGCCTGTAGTGTTACATTACAGTTGCCTGCATTGCCTTCGCCTGGCATCTTACATTACTGCATCCTGCAGGCACATGGCATATGATGCATTTTATCTGCGGCCGCAGTTATGCTACCTCTGTACTTGGCTGTGCTATTTCGGTTCTTTGCTCTTTGCATTTCTACTACATCCCCTATTATCTTTGCTCTCATATGCCTCCCCTTTCGCGTTCTGCAGGAGTCTGCATGCAGACTTATCAGCTGCCGGCGTTTGCCCTTCCTGCATTGATTGGTGTTAATTGCTCGTTACGGATACATTTACACTGCTTCCGCATTTCCTCGTATTCTCCGCATTACCTTCCTATATCCCTGGTTGTTGCCGGTGAGGCCGTCACATGACTGGTTTCGGGAACGTAGTCATCCTCGTGCACATGCATTTGTACGCGCATTCTGTACTGTCAGCGCATCTATTTCCTAACACGCCAGTCATGATGCTGTAATGTGCATTGTACAGCCCAGATTTGATGTCCTCCAATATCCTTCCTCCTACAGTGGCACACTCCTGTGTGGTTGGCATGTATCTCGTGTAGGCCACTCCTCGGTGTAGGACCGCTCGCCGTTTGCTCCATCCTTACGCTGGCGCCGTTTTTGCGATTCACTATTATCTGCCTCATTTGCATGGAATTGACTACTAATACCTGGTTACGGCGCCGGACAACGCCTCCACTCCTTGACAACCATTGCGCTGGGGTTGCAGCTTTACATACATACTATGGTGTGTGGTGGCTGTGCAGCTGATTTGTGTTCTAATGCTCTTTTCGGACATTATCATATTATTTCATTGCTTTACAACTTCTGTGCACACATCCCGGGGGTCTGCTGTTCTTTCTACGACGTGCCATTTATGTCATTTTTACATTTTGTGCATATTTTCTTTGGACATTCTCGGTGCCTTTCCACATTGGCATATTGCACCTATATGATACCTGACTTTGACAGCCTTCCGTTACTCCTCCGGTATGTTTGGGTAAATGTAAACCGCTTTTTTGGTTTACATTGCCGTCTTTACGCTACGCCTCGCCACCGTGGATCGCTATTTGCCCTCATTTGCATGGTGCAATACCGCACACAGTGTGTTTTGCATACCTACGCGCCGCGCGGGGACGGTCCGGCGCACGCCGGTAGTGCACGTGGAATTCATTCATACCTGAATCGCTAAGCAGCCATATTTGGCGTTATAACGCCGACGCTATGCTGGCGCCTGGCGCAAGGTTCATGAATCCCGGGGTATGTCTTTAATACATAAAATACCGGAGAGTGTTTTCCAGTCAATTCAATAGGAATACTGATATAGAAAAGCAAACAACATGAATCAGAAGTACTCTGGCTGTGTTTTAACAGATGCGAATAACCACAAAGAGAATCAATTATATTAATCGAAGACCCGTAAGAGTAAGGGGTTAAGACGTTTCTCATATACCCTGGCTCCTCAGAACAGAGGGTTAAATTCCGGAATGCACTGCAGCCAACCAATGTCTGATTAGCTTCACAATTGCTGGAGGAAACAGGAGGAGAAGGGCATGAGTGAGCAGCTAATTGCAACTCGGAGCTCAATTATCCTAAGGAGAGAGTGATGGCTTAGCTCAGTGCATTAGTGACAACTGCCAGACTCCAAGTGTATTGGCTACAGCAAGAAACTTATACTAGAAGTGATGCAACTGATATGCAGCTCAGCCAGAAAATGTAGCATGTGTGTTAGCAGGCATGTGCCTCCTAGAAGAAGCTGATAATGGAATACTGAAGCAACCAGGGAAGAAAGTTAGGAGCACAAAACTAAAATCCCCTCCTTCTTGCAGAAGGCAGCACCACTTTAGGCCCATTATTCTTATCTCCTAAGGGAATGAATGCATCCTTGCCATTCGGAAGAACAAATAGGCCAGTTGCTTGTCTGATTGGGAAGGCTTGACCATCGCTATGAGGGCCCCAACAAAATTAAAAGACACTCCTAATATGACAACTTAATTTGTACTTTAAAATGTAAAGGCATCTGTTAATCTACCTTGTATTTTTTTAATTATGAGTACATTATTTTAATGTCTATTCATCTTCTATCTAGTAGATGCTCTATTTTCAAGCATGCAAGAGACAGCCTCTCTACCTCATCCCCCCCTATTAAGTCAAATAAAAAAAACACAGATAGTTAATTATGGATTATTTTTGGTGACTCTGAATTTTAGGTGGAATTGCTTATGCGAAATGGGCACAATAAATAATCATGATATAACTCACTGAATTTGTAGTAAGTCGTAGCAAAAAGAATTCTATTGTGATAAATCTTGTCTGCAGGAATGTGAGGTATAAATTTGTTTTTGCCTGTTAGTCCCAAATATTCAGCTCAACAAGATCTAAGTCTAAAATAAGTGTTATTTGCAGGTGAGAAAAACCTTTCCCCCACACTCCAACATAGGATGAGGGGGTAATTTCAAAAATTACTAATATATATATATATATATATATATATATATATATATATATATTTACCAATTCCATAGTTGCATAGCAATCTAATGGGAAATTCTAGTCAGAAAAAGGATTAATTGCTGGAAACTACACTAACAACAATTTCCTATGGAAAACATTTACTGTGGAGCTCTTAACTCTAAGAATCTGAACTTGAATGTAAGATCCTTGTTCACATTGCAATCAACAAGGTGAATATAAACGCTGAATTTTCAGGTTCAACTTGTTAAGATTACAAGCTTTTTTGGTTTAGTTTGTAATACTGTCCTTTAAACTGTCTAAATCCTTGTACTGTAAGATGCTGGTCCAAACTGCATTGCAGCCAAAACAAAATAAAAGCAGCATTTTCATCTGTTACACATCACTCCTTTCGTTATCTTGCCTTTACAATGATATCTTTTGCATGAGATGAT